>NC_142676.1:7680000-7980000 GCF_964200805.1 Pocillopora damicornis
GTTTCGGTACATTTTACGAGTAATTGATTGCCGCCATTATTAGGTCGAAAAATAAAAGTTTTACCATTCTTTTTGTTATTGTAAGCTCGTTTATAGATAGCAAACTTACCAACGGATCCGTAAACCTCAACTCTGAGGCAGATTTGACCTTTCCAAGTAACTGGAAGAAAACGAACGTATCTTGCATAAACTGGAACTTCCAATGGATGTTGGTTAATTATGTTGGATCCACCTTGCCTGCGAAATTTCTAGCAAAATGAGAAAATTAGATGAGGTGACATATTTCGGAAAATCCTTTATTCCTAAAAAGATATTTTAATGAAGATAAAAATTTCAGTCAGCTACAAGGGACAACTATGGAACTGTCTTTTTCCCAGGTTATTGTCGAAGTTGAAGGGTAGTACATTGATGATCACACCCTTTCTGACAGACGATGCAGTTTTGATTATGTTACTTTGGCAATACATTTATCGCTCTAACTGAACGAGGGACCGACATCTCACAAATTTCCCACTATTAGGATTCTAACGTGTAATAGTAAGTAACACACTAGACAGTTTATCAGAAGAAAACAAAAACCTCCTCAATCCAAGAAAAAACTATTAAAACCACTTCTTTCGATGAAACACCCCTCCGCCTATCTGCTTGTATAACGACGAACGGCAACGCCATTCCTATGAGCTCAGCACATAAACCGAACAATAAAAAAGGTCTGCTACTCTCGTAAATCCTACAAAGAAGCAATTTCCGTCACCTACAGACCGATGATAGGCGACGTAATTTACTGTCGAAATTGAAGAGAAAGAAGAACTAAGTCGTAAACAAGGAGCGGGTTAAAATATAAAATGCTCTGACTGTGAAGCCATTTAGATCATAGAGACACAAGGCTGTCTGACAACAAGCCGACTGGGAGCTGGTCATTATGTCGGTTCGTGTCTAACCCAGTTGTCTGCTTAGTCGGTAACGCACTGCATCGGTATCGCAAAGGTCATCCCGTATAGTCCTGAATTTTATTTTTCGGGCCTTATTTTTACCACGGCTTAAGTAGCGTTCTTTGCTGCGAAGGTCGCTTTCATATTCATCTAGAGGTAATCCTGGGTCCAACCTGTGTGCTTGAAGATCTTATTGTACACCATCATGAAATGATAAATTTTCCGGTATTAAAACAAAATAACATTTTGGGGCAAATCATACCACTTCTAAGTCGTTAGCATCCTTATATATTTGCCAACGGCCGTCAAAAGATTTAGAGTACGCTAGTTTAAAGTCTATCACCCATTCATTGCCATTGATGTCTCCTTGGGTTGCAACAGCGCACACTTCAATAATTTTCCCGAGATCAACTTGAAGCCACTGTTTTTTATTATTTTTTTGGGCGCACCATCCATCGCCTCTGGTACCGTTCAGACGTCCATGTGATGGTAGGGCTTTGTAACCGTGGCTTGAATCATGACTTTTTGCCCTCATGAAGCTGTCAAGGATGATGCTTGAATTGGAAACTCCAACAGCTTTACTGAAGCAGTCATCAAAGGCTTCTGCGTTCCAAAAATTTGCATATTTCGGTAAATTTTTGCCTTCCATATCACAGTTTATTCTAAACATAATATGCACGACATGTCGTAGCACAGAATTCACTCGCTTATGAAAATTAAGAAATCAAAATACAAAAACTGTGAGAAATCTATTTTAAAGCCATTAATTCATTTCTCGCATGAAGACATTATTTCCATGCTTGCCAATAGGTTAATATGGTGCACGGAATCATAAAGAGGCCAGGTGGGCTGCTATCTATATTCCCCATTTCACATCTTCTTATTTTCTCGGAAAAGTAACCTATTTTGGCGCTTATGTTTTCTTTGCAATTGATTCCCTCAAACCTATTGGGAAAAAATCGCGACAAAAACAAAAACAAAAATAACTGTCTGTTGGTAATACCAATTTACGTTTAGGCTGAGCATCTCAAAATAAATTCTTTGACCGAGGGATATTTTTTTTATCGAGAATTTCTAATGATACCCTTAAACGTTCAATAGGGTGAAAAAGAGAAGAAATTGCTGAATAAGAGAAAAAACAGCAGTAAAGGATAGAGAAATTAAATTGATTTCTTTGAAAAATATTCGATATCGCTTTCGCGCTCTCACTGGTCGATAAACATGTCTTTAAGTCACACGTTCTGCGTTTCACGGCAAAACTCATACCCATTTCAAAGTTATTGCAATTATTAATAATGTGAATTTATAACTATTTCGAAGTTATTGCAAGATTCATAATGTGATTTCGAGAACAATTTAAAGGAAATGGGGAAGATTTCTGAGTCCTGGCATTTCTGACTCAAGACATTTCTAACTCGAGTGCCTGAGACTCGACGATGTATGGATTAATTGGCAGATAAAATAATTGCGTTTAAGTAAAACAGAATGGCACAGCTGAATAAAATTATATTTTTTGTTCGTTATCAAGATGAAACGGCAAATGCTTACGATTCTACTGTTTTCTTCACTGAGACATCAAAGTTTCTTTGCGTACAAAATCCCACGAGTTAAACATACCTCCACTCGCTAAGCCTCTGATAATTACCACGATTAAGACTTGAACCTATAAGGCGAACAGATATATGTTTTTGAAGGCTAAAAAATAGTTTTATCTCTCAGTACAGCAGAAGTACATAGAAGGCATATTTAAAGGTCGGCAGGTTCACCTGTAGAAAAATTAAAGGCCTTTGAAACCTCATTTCGTCGCTATTTCATCCGAAACTGAGCAAGAGCATTTTTGTTCTGTTGATATCGCTTAAGTAACTCTCCTGATCTTAATTTTTACAGACAGGTTTCATTTCCCCGCTGAGATTGCATTTTAGAAAAAAAACAATCAATCAGCGTTAAAATCAATTGCGCAATGGCCGCGAAAAGGTATATTCTTGAAAAATTAGTAATTGAAGTGGGAAAAATGCGTAGATTTTTAATCACGCCTAAGTTCGAAAAATGAATCATTCCCGAAGAATAAAAAGAGTATTATCTATTTTTCGGGAATATGAGACAAATACATATTGAGATTGCGAAATTTTAGGTGTAAACAAGAGCTTCCAGTTTAAATAAAATATTGCATTGGGGTTTTTGCTAAACATAACACATAAATATATACTCCTTCTTAGAGACACATTTTATTTTGGATCTAGACTGACAATAGCGATAGCAGGAGTTAATTAGCAGCTAGTGTTGACATTTTTCAATCAACAGAGTCTCCCTTTCTTAAAGGAATTATTTAGATGTAGCTTTTAATTCTTGAAACAAAATGCTCTCCAGTTGTGTTCTTGCTTATGCTCTTTTATTCTTAACCAATTTTTCCTCGTACATGGTCATTATAGTTTTCGCCGTTCTACATCTTCACATTTCGATTGTTGTGCACAAATTGATATTTTGGCGAGCCTCTGCCTGAATAGCCTCTAATGAAGGGACTATGTCACGCTGTGTTTTTGTGCACTGCGGCTCAAGTTTGACACTTAAAAGGTGTCAAACTGCTATTGTTCCTCAAAGTAAATTAAAACGCCAAAACGAGACATTTCACGATTATCCAGTGTTATGGCTGTAAACTTCTTAATCAAAGTGTTTATAATCCAATAACAGGACATTAGTTCCTGATACTGTCTTGGAGGCAGCTAGCTCCATTTTACCAACTAAACTCCATTCAAACGCGCTTGTCAGTACGATTAAATCTTCATTTAGACCCTGAATCACGGCCTGTTGGATTTTTTTTCTGAGCGCTGAACAGTTGTAGCTTCATACCTTTCCTTTGAAATGTTTCTGATGCTAACAATGAAGTCTCGTATGAATTAAAATAGGTTGATCTCTTAGTATAACAATTATAAAACGAAAACATTCAAATGTCAGCCTGCTCACCTTTGATAAATGAAAGAGCCTTTGAGCATTCATCTTGTCTCTTCTTTATTCCAAACTGAGAAAAAGCATGTTACGTAATCATAGTTCCAGTACATAATCCTCCTAATTATCATTTTGGTGGAAATTGGTGGTGACATAAACAAATGGAACTACGCATAATTTTTTAGATTGAAGGTAACTGGAAATTTTTTTTTTCTTTTGTCCCATTTGTTGTTCTAAAGCAGAATAATTTCTTAATACATATCTTTCTTTACCTCCTCGTGGAGCTTTAACTTTTTTAATTGGTGAAAGTAGCCTGTTTAAAGCCATCGGTAATGGAAAACAAGTGAAATCGGAGGTGAGCGACGCTTAGCGACTTCCTAGACAAGGCACCTTTTGATTGTGCTGATTGACTGATAGCCTGGTACAGGATGTTGATGAACATGATCGCACATATTAGAGTGCTTAGGTATCGTACGGCTATGCATCGATTCCACATGCTTTTATTTATTTGATTTTTTTGATGGATTTCTTGTTTTGGAACTGTTAGCTTGACTATTGATTTTTCTTACAATGTACGTATTGTAATCATTTTGTGCGTTTGTGAATATGAACGAGAACCCCAACAGTAATATTATTTTGCTAGACTACCTAGGCTATCCCTACATGGTTACTGCAAAGGTTATTAAATTATGAATAGAGAGGCTTTCTTAGACACAGTTGTTTTGAATATTCCGACTATGATAAAGGCGGGGGTTCATCAAGACAGTTTTCAATAGATATTGTCTTCTGTAAGAAATTCGTTCCCTGGGAACAAAACGACCTCAGATAAATTTCTATTTTAGGTTTAACGTACATATGCCAAAACAGGATATCTTTTAAAATAACAATCTTTTATTTTGATCTAAAAAAGAACTTTGTATATGAGTGAGTCTAAATTGCCGCAGCGCTTGATTGACTCTAGTAAACTGTCATGTTCTAGGTTATTACAGGGGACCCAATCAGAAGATGCACAAAAGCCAATCCGCACTATTTTTTTTACTCTACACTTCGAGTCAACGTCATTGAAAAACCCAAACTGCGTCGCTTTCTAAGACTTCTTACATTAAAACGTATCAGTATACGCACTCGCCAACCTTGCAGAAAATAAAGCATTAGATAGCCTTACATGAAGATGACATAAAGAAAGTTTGAGAAGAACATCAATTTTTACATCCACTGGTTACGACGTGCATTTAACTGTGTAAATATGTGAAATATTTTCGACATCAATTTTTTACTTTATCAGGTTGGTCATTTATAGAACATTAAGACTGACTCTCAATCTTTCAAAGAAGAGTCTGACTGATTCTGTGGATATCGCTGATTTCATGAATATATTGTAATTATAAAAATTTAATACGCAATTCTCTCATACGTGAGAACATCTTGGGTTTCTAATTTTCTAGAGAAAAATAAGCCTGCAGACGCTGCTTTTGTTTGAATAACAAATTTTATGCAGTCTCAATATACCGTGTTCAATGGGAGCCCTTTTAATCCAGGAATGTTACAGATATTATGTAACTTTTATTCTGTAACGATATAACCGTGCTGCTAGACAATTCCACATGATCCTTGGCTCTAAAACGTCACTAATAAATCAAGGGAAAAACCGCAAAATATGCTAAGGGTTTTGAGGACCTATTAGAGAAATAATTTGAACTTTGAAGCCATAGTAACAAAGTGTATGTTCGCTTTAAATTAACTTAGGATATAAATTTACATTTTTATCTTGCAATGGTGATACCTCATAATCTCCTCAATACCCTTAGGGACTAGATCGATCACTGACGTTACCGTTTAAATTAAGCATAGCTTTTTAATATGCAATACAGGTGTTCGCTTTTGGTTTATCTTCGAATAAGCCAAAGATATGCTTAAATGTAATTTCTTTATACAAAATATCATGGGGCTGTCTTAACGTATCTACAATCAGCGTCAAATTTAGCAGAAACTAAAGTATTTTGCCACCTTATGTGCTTAAATGTAGATTCTTTTATGATGCAAAACCTAAGCTACAATGGCATCCGACGATGACAAAACGTCGTATATTTCATTTGGTAATTTCTGTGTTGGATATTTTCCCTCAAGCCTTACTTCTAAGATTTAATCACCAAAAAAAATTATTTAATAATATCTACGGTTCCAAGAAAAGCCAAAAAGAGTTTCAGCAAAGAGAAATAAGCAAACTTAGGGATGATTTTTTGATTTCTTTCCCGAATCACGCACCGTAGGATTTATCATTTATAACAAGAGTTCAGTAAAGTCATTTTCCTCCTTCAAATAATCAGCCTCCATGTACTCTGTTCGCCGAGTGAGAACAATAAGTCTTTTTTCCATTTTTAGCATTCGTTCCTCTGTACATTGCATAATACATTCAGAATTTAAACAGAATGACTCTGCTTCAGAAAGGCACATGTAGACGAATATTGTTTCATCGGAAAACAACTTAAACTCAGTCCGATTACTTCCATCGTGGAAATTTTCCATTAAACGCTCCTCAATAAAACGTGCCATTTCAAGCTCTTTTGCATTTTCCTCTGTGTTTGATTTTGCGTCACCGTATGATTCGTTGAGGATAGAAAGAAGAATATTCATAGGAAATATATTTGTGAATATACAAAACAAAAACGAAAACCACGGACCAACGAAGGGTTTGTCCCTTCTAAGAGCGTCCATTGGGATTGCTTTTCCTAACAGGAATTCAAATTGTAACATGACTGCATCGAGGTAACTAGAATACTCTAATACCACACCACCGAAAAATATCATACCTGTTATAACAAATGCGTTAAACACGATCATAAAAAAGAGCATATACGAGAGTTGATAGCCTATAGATTGCCGAAAAGACGAAAACAAGTATATTACGTGTGGGTTAAAACGAATTAGATTCAGAAGCTTGACTGTCACCATGAAAACAGCAACAGCAATACACGCATTTTCTAGGTTAAGCCAATCCAAGGCTGTGTGGAAATGCACGATTTCATATGGATTGGCTTGAATAGATTTGATGGTGTTCAAAACGCTTTTAGCTCTGATCATGTAAAATGCTACAGAGGCTACAGACAAAGTTATCATGAAGAAATCCACCATGTTCCAAACAGACTTGAGAAACCTAAGCGTTGTTGATAAAGGTGAACTAACATAACTATGAAGTAAAAGAGGACCATTGCCATGAACAGAAACTGGCCAATTAAGGAAAACATCAGAGCTCCTGACTCAGTGCTGTACAACTCCAATGTTTCAATTCTCCTTGTAGTGTAGGCTGCGCCAGTATATATGGCCGCGTAAAAATATGTGGCAACGCTAATCAAGATGGTATTGACATTGAAAACAGCAAACTCTAGAATTACGAAGTATTGAGGGAAAGAGGTATCCAACCTGGAAGGCTTAGCAAAGTCGTGTCCTCATTTTCTGGAGAATATTCCTAATAACATTCGGCTATAATTCTTGAGAGTGAATTAATGAAAAAAATGATAAAAACAAATTATCAGCCAAATATTCTTTTACTGAAATTTGACATAATTCTTACCAACGGGTTCACATGATATGCCATCACCAATGTAGTTTTCTTGGCTCTCACAGCTGAAGGATCCTGGATTGTCGAAACATTAAGTAACTCCAGGACAGTTATGAGCTGGTAATGCACATTCGTCGATATCTATAGAATCATGTGAAGGAGCAATAATTTCGAGGAGCATGATCGTTTCAGGTTGTATCAATGAAGCTCTTTATCTGTTGCTTTTAACTCACAAAAACCTCTCGTCCTTAAACCTATCGGTGCATTGCCATAGAGAACGAGAGGCAAAGCCTGATTATTGTACCTTAACAGGGAAACATCTCCCACCTACACAAGTTGTACCATCTCCTTCATACCCTGACATACATGTGCAGTGAAAACATCCAACAGTGTTCTTACAAACAGCCAATGGGTCGCAGTTGTGCACATTTGTAGTACATTCGTCGATATCTAAACGAAAGAAGAAAATAGCTGGGGTTAAAAAAAAAACGCTTGAAGTGTTGAAGACACTGGTGGTTAAGGTAAAATGTACCCGCTTCATGGCAAAAACACTTCAGTTATCAAACTTCAAACTAGCGAAATTTTCCCTGGTGCTCCTTGTTGTAATGACCCATGAATTGTGGAGTAGGCAACGTAAAACATTTACGAAAGCAGCCTTAGTCACCGCGTAAATAAATAACATCTCTCTCGTTTTCCACGTGGAGAGAAAATCCACTATGACCCAAAACACGAGACGCACGGTTGTGTAGCTTTATATTCATGTGATAATACACATTTCAACGAGCAGTACGTACCCAGACAGCTCACACCGTCTCCTGAGTACCCATTGAGGCAAGTGCAGTTATATTAGCCAAAAGTAATGTTACACTCAGCATTCGCGTCACTGTTGTGTTTCTGATCCTGAAATTCATCTTCATCTAAGCAAAAATAGCAATGATGGGTACAAAGCCATCCCATTCATGAATATAATCACCATCAACAGTCTCGTGCAGATTTCAATATTGTTATAGACATTTAAGAAACTTTAAAAGTTTTACTTGAAATGTGTGTGAAAACAGAATAAAGATTGCATGTAAATTTAACCAGTACAGATGCCTGTGTATGCATGTATATATCCAACGAGCTTTCAGATGAATTCATCAATAAATCATTAAAAAAATTAAAAGGTTTGGAAAACTAACTGACCATTTCGAATACGCTGAACACACACAAGCATAAGTGAATGCCACACACGGCCGTTCTTAGTATGACTCTTTACATTCGTCGTTACCTAAGCCAAGATATTTCGCTCTATTTATTTACTCTTTAGCATGCCCTGAGAATCGATAAGAGCCACCTATGTCACCATTTGGACCTATCACTAAGGATACATCTCCACGAATGCTTTGAAGTTGTTTATTAGTGATCTCCCTTGTCTCAAAGAAACTGTTCAAAGGAAAAATGGCTTTTGCTTCCTGGATTTTGGCGGCTGCAAGAAAAGTCATTAACGAGCTAAAATAGGCTGGATATAAAGAGACAGAGCGACCAAAAGAAGCAACAAGTAAACGGCGTAAAGCGAGTCCAGAAAATCGCGTAAGAAAGTTTGATAGGACGCCCAGATAGGCAGAATACGGCGAAAGGAACGCGAAAGAGAACAATAAAGGGCATAGGTAAAAAGGCGAGTATCTGGCGAAGAGCAACGGGATAAGGAAATACAAAGTCGCTCCTGCAAACAGACTGAAAAGAGACCATCAACAAAGAGAAGCGAACTACAAGGGATCCGCGAAAGAAGAGGAGGTAAGTCGTGTCTTGTCTGGGTTTTCTCTTACGATAAGACCCAGAAAAAAATTTCAAACTTTTTTTGATTACCAATCGTTGTTTGATACTAGCTTCAGTTTTTAATTCAACTGATCACGTTTCGGTTAAACATTGACTCTGGCATTCATCGTCTAAATACCCTCATCGCTCGAATAATTAACAAATAGAGAAGCCTTGACTGTGCTCTGTTCTGTTGTAAAGCACTTAGGAAGCAGCTAGAGCACGAAAGAAGTGTAGGGGGAAGCACGAGACGTTGTCGAGTGTTTCTCCCTACTTCTTGAGTTAACACATTAACAATTTACAATTCGCGAACCATTTCTGTAACCTGCTTGGATATTCTCTTTTGAAGTAATTGAGTAACACCGTCGGAATTTCATTAGTAATTAAGAACGACAAATCCGTATATATAGCACAAGTGAAGCACATTTTAAACTTTCATACGATTGTAGGAAACTATACTTAATTAACTCTCGATAAATTGGCCTGACATAACTCGTTGATTATTTTATTCTTTTATAACCCCAAAAGCCCAGCTTGTGACTCTGGAGGTACTGAACTTGATATATTTGATACACAAGGCACCCTTCTAGAAGGTTAGAATAAAATTGCTTTTATGACCATATATTGCACTCAGTTTACATATGTAGATAGTAAAAATACCTTTTATAGGTGTATTCAAAAGCATAGACATGTGGGCAATATGCCTCTACTTTAATTTATTGTAAGGGGTTTATTTTAATGTAACATGTCAATGTTCCCTTTGAGTAAAAACACCTTTTAAATGACATCTTCAATTTACTTTATTTGAAACTCTGATCTGAAAATATTTGTCAACAAGACATGTTAGTAGTGAGAAGTACCAATCAAGTTTCCTTTCGTAACTTAATTTCTTAAATGTCCCAATCACTGGATCTCCCAAAAAAATATTATATCTTTTTATTTTTGGTGCAAAATACAAGTCCTTCTTTATATAAAAATGAAAATTGCAAGTCACACTTCAATAATAATTGCTCTAAAGTTTACTTGTTGTTCTTCTCTGTCTGTCAGCTATCAACAAAATTGTTTTATACTTTGGACAGTGCATAACTATTTGTGGACCAGAGTTCCAACCCACCTCTGTAATCGCATATAGTTACTTCTGTCTCTTGTACAAATGTTTCTCCTTTGTGAGACGCACTCTACTCTGTTGTCACTACTGATTTAAGTTCAGTGGAAACGACTGACTGAGGAATCGAGATGGCGGTGTTGGAACATGTGTTCCTCACAACATTTTTGGTCAGAGTCTTGTGAATTAAAGAAAAGATTATAATTTAATGCCAACAAGACCATAAGTGTAAAATGGAAAATGCTATAACCTTTTTGAGAGGCTCAGATATTCAAGAAGACAAAATTAAATAATAGTGCACGATATCTTTCACATAAAGGATAAAAGATAAGCGTATTGCAAATCATTTGTTGAACAACCCAAGAATTCTCAGAAATTCAAAATTTAACTTCACCTAGAAAGCCATACAACTTGACTCGCATAGATACCCCAACAATCCAACTTGGGGGTCGGAAACGGATGTATCTTTCCCTGATTGGTGAGGAAAGGTTATGATACACAACGGTGTCTTGGTCGGTATTTCTAGCAAAAAAAAAAAAAACCCGTTGATATGCGTGGGTAAGTTGCAAATGACTCTGTGATAAAAGCTCAGAGGGTAGAGAGGGTAGATTTTGGTAACCCCTTGGCCAACCGGCATTTTTCTCTGAAAGTGCTTGTCTCATTCATCGTTGTTGATAGCCTACATTGCAGGATTGGTAGTCAGGTTTGCACCCTGTCACACTGGGCTAACACTCTATGGCTGGAGGGTATTTCAGTGTCAACAGCTTGCCTTTGGAGCAGAGAGGCCCGGTTTACATTGCAAAAACTTTCCTTATAGTCACATGTTTTGTCACTGTAATTACTTTGCCACTTTATGCGCATAATATTATTGTAGGTCTTTTATCATGCAAACACCTAGCTGAACATTTAATTTACAATGACTTCCGACCATGACAAAACGTCTTTTATTGCATTTTATTTTTTTTTGTGCTGAAAATATTCCATTAAGCCCTACTTATAAGATACAATTACCCAAAAATAAACATTCAATAATATCTACGCTTCGTAGAAAAGCCAGAAACAAATTCAGTGGAAGAAAATTTAACTAAATGATACAGTAAAACATCTCTGCACTCAGAGATGATCTTTGGATTTCTTTTCCGAATCACGCGCCGAAGGATTTATCATAACTAACAAAAGGTAAATTAAGTCATTCTCCTCTTTCAAATAATCAGCCTCCATGCACTCTGTTCGTCGAGTGAGAACAATTAGTCGTTTTTCAACTTTTAACATTCGTTCCTCTGTACATTGAATAATACTTTCAGAATTCAAACAAAATGGCTCTGCTTCAGAAAGACACATGTTGACGAATATTGTCTCATCGCAAAACAATTTAAGCTCAGTCCGATTACTTCCCTCGTGGAAAATGTCCATTAAACGCTCCTCAATAAAGCGTGCCATTTCAAGCTCTTTTCCATTTTCTTCTGCGTTTGATTTTGCGTCACCGTATGATTCGTTGAGTACAGAAACAAGCATATTCATAAGAAATATAGTTGTGGATATACAAAACAAAAATGCAAACGTCGGACCAATAAAGGGTTTGTCCCTTCGAAGAGCGTCTATTGGGACTGCTTTTCCTAACAGGAATTCGAATTGAGACATGACTGCATCGAGATAACTAGAATATTCTAATACTACACCACCGAAAAACTGCATACCTGTTACAACAAATGCATTAAACACGATCAGAAAAAAGAGCACATACGAGAGTTGATAGCCTATAGATTGCCGAAAAGATGAAAACAAGTATATTACGTGCGGGTTAAAACGAATCAGATTCAGAAGCTTGACTGTCACCATGAAAACAGCCACAGCAATAGACGCATTTTCCAGGTTAAGCCAAATCAAGGCTGTGTGGAAATGCACGATTTCATATGGATTGGCTTGAATGGATTTGATAGTGTTCAAAACGCTTTTAGCTCTAATCATGTAAAATGCCACAGAGGCTACAGAGAAAATAATCATAAAGAAGTCCACCGTGTTCCAAACAGACTTGAAGAAACCTAAGCGTTGTTGATAAAGGTGAATTAACATAACTATGAAATAAAAGAGAACCATTGCCATGAACAGAAACTGGCCAATTAAGAAAAACATCAGAGCTCCTGACTCAGTGCTGTACAACTCGAGTGTTTCAATTCTCCTTGTAGTGTAGGCTGCACCAGTAGCTAAGGCCTCGTAAAAGTATGTGGCAACGCTAATCAAGTTTGTATTGATATTGAAAACTGCAAACTCTAGAATTACAGCTCGAGTTTGGCGATCAAGCCATCCGTTAGTAATAGTCTCGTCGAGGACGCCATGTGCAGTGCTTTCATCGTATCCCAGGACTGCTGCATAACCACCCCCTTCATAAGAGTTGTACGACGCTAGAATAGGGTCGTTGCGAAGTTCTGCTGCTGATTGATATCGCCAGGGCCTGGGGCAAATTTGGAGAGCATCAGGCCACGAAGTATTGTGGGAGAGAGGTATCCAACCTGGAAGGCTTAGAAAAGTCGTGTCCTCATTTTCTGGAGAATAGTCGTAATAACAATCTGCTATCATTTTCGAGAGCGATCTACAGGAATCTTCAAGTGAAAATAAAAGAAAAGTGAATAAGTTACTTTAAGATTTGCAGTTTTGATAAAAGATGATAAAGTGAAACAGAGAAAAAGGAAAAATGCTGAGAAAAAAAAGCACGCCGGTGAAGTTTCTCGATATCGGGTTGACGGTTGTTGTTCTAAAATTGCTTTTGAGTCTAGTCATAAGTAGTGAGTGTATGTTCTTTTCATGCCCCTACTCCATTTCATAGCGCCTCTAGTAGTATGATTTGCTGTGTTAGTTACCAGCCTTTTGATTTCCAGATCACTAGACATGCACTAACTAGTTATCGGAATTGATTAAGTCACTATGATATTTTTCCTATTTCAACTGTGTAAAAGAATTGAAACGCACTTTTCAATTGCAGATTAGAGATTTTTGTACAAAGTTTGAGGCTCCCTTATGTACATCGTTACTATGCAAATAGTCTTTTGCGATAATCTGTCTGTTTATAAAAATGATATATTCTGATCTAAGTTTACCTTTTTTAATTCTGAGTTGTCGCAACCAGGGCATTCCCACTAATATCGACATCTTGTTCCCGACGTACACATCGTTTTTCTCTTCGAGTCGGTTGTACCACGCCTGGTTATAAATGTTTAATATGAATTCATTCTTTAACCATTCCTCTAAACTGTGCGCATCCTTTACCTAGAATAAAGAATTAGATCTTATAAAATAAATACATTAAGATTCAAGGAACCGATAAGAGGACAGAATGTGCAACTCGCATGATTATTAAAGAAACGAACAGGTAGAGATAAAGCAATAAATCAAAAGACTGGAACAAAGTGAGAGGGGAAAGAGACTCACTGCCAATCTTAAATGCAAGTCGCAAACAATGAATAACAGAGGAATAACTGAGGAATTCGGAAACTTCCTCGGCACTTAAAAGCAAACGTTAATCTGAAATCCATAGTAACATGGCTACTACTTTTTTGAAAAGGTAAAACTCATGATATCATTTTAATTTTCCAGAAAACTGCTCCGGTACAGATACATGTGCCTTTAACCACCCTTCTCACTTGCCATCGTAAGGTAGGGTATTGCGACCGACTTTGATAGCTATTTCTCTGTTAAACATCCACGAGTCTGTAATCTTTCATTGACATAAGGATCGATTGCCAGGAGAAATAGCTTTTGAATACTGCGAAATATTTCACAACTGCGGACAAAAAGCATTTTTATTCATCAGGAACCATAATCTTACCAGATTAAACTTAGTGAATCGATTTCTCATCTCAGTTGTCATCAGAAAACGGTTTCCATTCTTGTTTCCATAAGATACGATAGCCAGAAGAAACACAAATATTAAATGCAGAATAATGTCTCTTGTCATCCTTGTTAACTGAGCTTCTTTTTTAGATCTCTCTCTCATCTTTTCCCGCTGATATTTCTTAAAGCGCTGTTTGGGATCATCGCCCGAGAAATCGATCTCAATTGCGTGTGAATCGATAGCAGTCTCTTCTTCTTCTTCGCATTTGCCTCTGTTCTTTCTTGTCAGGAGAAAGGAAATAACCATGACTGCTATCATAACCTTGGTGGGCTGTACAACGAAAATATCTTGTCCATTGGAAATTAGAATAGAGGCAAGCCACTGTTCAGAGGTTTCCTTTCCCCACATTAAACTGTAAAACAGCGTAAACGTTGCTGCTGCTATTGTCGTACAGAAGCAGAGAAACCAGCCCAAATAAACAAAGAAATGAGGAAGCATACAACCGGTGTCCGTTATTTCATCCAAAAGTCGTTGGGCCTCGTCTGTAACTTTGTATTTGTCACTCCCTTTTTTCCTCGGGCTGCTAGACTTAAACAGGAAGGCTATCATTAAGTTTATCGGTGCAATGATAATGCCACTTTGTACTCCGATGACTATCTGTCTCCAAGAAAACTTAAAAGGCCCAACCTGTATAGCACCATCGGATTCACCACCAATGTTATAGAACATGGCATTTGCTATCATTGCACTAAACAGAACTGAAAGGCAACATGAAGCTCTTTGTACACGTGTAAAGGTACTACTACATGCTTTTCCAAACACTGAGAACCACAAGTGACTGTCGGCAACTTTTCTGGCAAAGCGCGAACGAACCTGATCTGAGAAGGCAGAGTAAGATTTGCTGTCCACGGTAACTTCTATTTGGCCGTCGTCTTTTTCCAACGCAAGCCACCTATTTATAGGGAAAACCCACCTTTCTTCGGTCTGACGGTCTTGGATAACTACGCTTTCTACAAACCAAGACGGATTATCACCCGAATTATCGTGTTCCAAAATAATTTCTTTTAAAGGGCCAATGGGTTCTTTCATTACGAGCACAAAGCCATTGATACTCCCACGTTCGAAAAGCTCCCTCCACTCCCCTTTCTCTCTTAATGGAATTTGACTCTGCTCATAATTTTCGCCCTTGATGCTGATGGTTATGTTGGCTGTTGTTGCTGAATGTTTCCAAACGCCGGTGCTTATAACCATATCGTAATAATAGGCCCCTTCCTTCACAAGCGGTATCAATTTGGGTGGGCAAACCTGGAAAAAAGAAAACATTCGGAGATGAAAATAATTCGAAATACACGACTATAGGTTGAAATATGATTACCTTGTGTACGTCTCTCTTGTCGGCCCTCCTTGCAAAGATTAAGACCACGAAGTACAGAAGGAAAAAACAGGCAATTGTCACAAGTACTGAAATATTGCCACTTTCAGCAAGGTTTGAAAACTCAGTAAAAACTTTGTCGAAGTCAATTGGGTTTGGTGCTTGGATGAAGTTTCCACCAAAAGATGTTAAATGATTACAGAGACATTTAAGATGGGTGGTGTTCGAGTCTTGGCTAACCTTTAACAAAAAGGAAAAAAATCAATTATTCGAAAGAAATGAACACTATATGGTGCATCGGTATATAGCTCACATGGGATTAGTGCTTTTCCTGTGCGTTGATTAGCTAGTTCGAATGCAAATAGCAAGTACTATCCATCTCCGAGCGCGAGTCAAGAGTTCAATTTTGTACCATTTTTTTGTATATTGAAAGAATAAAACTACTTTTTTGTATCGATGTGGTATATATTAAAATAATTATTCACTTCGACTTCTGAAAATGATTGTTTTCAAACTAAACTCAAGCACGATCTTGATTAAATTAGAAAAGGTAATCCCTAGCTGAGTTGGTGAATTGCTTTATTAATGAACCCTGAGACCCGTTCGACACAAAAGAGAAGACATAAAAAACAAACAAGTTGATTAGTTGTTTTAACCGTATATTTATAGCCAATTTGCATCCAGTTGTTAAATCTGAAATGTTTATATCAACAACTCCCTCCCATAGATATGTTAAGAATGATTAATCGGTTGCTATCGTCATTGATGGGTGTCAACAATAACAACTGCATAAGGGGTTTTTCTCAGTAAAGCTTACTTAGCAGCAGAAAAAATACTGAGTGATTAAGCTTTACCCGGCAACCTTCCGTGGTCCACTTCTCTATGTTCTCTGACCAATACAAACAACTCGACTGAGTGATGGTCAAAGTGTAGTTAACGTCTGTGTTTGGATCATATTTCGGAATCACAGTGCTAAGGGATCCTTTTGGTGGTGGATCTTTAACGCCCACACATGACCGTCTTTCACGACGATTTCCAAAACAGGACCTTCTTTGCCTATAGCGTTGACTTTCATTTTTAGGGCTTCTAGACAATAAGCCCGCGTAGAGGAAACCTGGCTTAGAGGGCATCACTGTTACCGAGCCATCTCTGATAAAGCAGGTTGCATTAGCATCTGTTTGGTTGTCACATGTAGATATAAACGCCATTGTAAAATTATGGTCAAAGTCATTTATCGTTGGTCTTTTTCCAAATTTTATAAACAGACTGATTTGTATTCCTGCTTTGGCTGTACCCAACTTAAGAGATACAGGAACATTGGCTAGTTCTGCGTAATAACTTCGAACTGAGATTCGATTTGGCTTAAGAAAGTTATGCTGCGTTCCGTTAGTGGAGTTCTGGGGTGGACTGGAAATGGGAATCAATATCTCAATGTCATCGATAAGATTTGAAACATTTATCTTTCCCGCGCTATTACTTTTAAGCTCAAGACTCATGACGCTTGATCTAATTTTGTTGCTGCTATTGTCCCAAGTGAAAGGGTTAAAATCAACAGCTTGCATCTGAAAGAGAACACAATAAAGTTTTAGTAATTTCACCTTACAAGGGTGATTTCAGGCGTTTTGCTCGCGCAAAAAAATTAGTGTTGACAGATTTTGTAATTTTATCATATTAATTAAGTAGACGTGGAGACAGGAAAGCGTAATTACAAATTAAGGCAGAGGTGACTCGAATCATTCCCAAGTGAGTTAGGATAAGAATGGCATCATACCTTTGCATTTATCTCTCCACCACCTATATTTCCAAGGCTGCTCGGGAGCTTGAATTTACTTGGTCCATCTCCCATGCTGAGTCCCTTTGCATCATTAGCTGTGACCTTTTTCAGCGATATTGCCAAGTTTGGAGTTTTCAAGACTAGATCTTCTGATGGAACCAAGCGGCCAAAAAATGCATCACTCATGCTGCTCAGTTTTTCGGATGCCTTCTTCACGAACTGAAAGGAAAGTCAAAGAATGTTGTTCAGTCGCATGATAAGGTAGTTAATCCGATGAATTACCCACTTGATTAGACCTAGTGAATCTTAATTCACAATTCTTCTTCGTTGCCTTCATCGGTCTCGCCGTTTTGTTCGCTTAATGCAAATTGACCCATCCTGAATTGATGGCGAAAAACGAAACTCCAATAAAGGAATGTATGGAGAAAGGACTGATTTCTGTGGTAGTCGTACTTGTAACTGTGCTCGTGATCTTTACCTCTGGAGAAGATAGAGTTACTGCCGATTCTGTGTTATCCTGACTCGAGCCTGCAGCAGACTTGAGAACATTTGTGAGGCAGCCTGTAACACTTGTAGCTGTTTGTTCTAACTCCGGTGTGAAAGGCTCCTCCGGATCGTCAAGGGTAGAAATCATCAAATGTGCTGTACTATCAGTCAATTGCATCGTTAATTCCTGGGGAGAATAACACGAATGTGCGATATGCCTCACTGGAATTAAAATAGTAAGGAAAGATTGCTGGATTGAATAATTTAGATCATTTGCAAATCAGATGCGTGTATGTTTTCAAAATACCAATGGCGAATTACTGAAAAATAATAGAGATTTCATTTATTACGATTCACCTGGGAGGATAAGCTCTTTGCCTATATATAGTTTAATGCAGATAATCTTTCACTAATGGTCACCACTCTTAGGTTTCATTTCATTCTTAAACTTGAATTTATGTTAATAAAGGGATTTAAAAGAAAAAAAAAAGTGCCTTACCATGTTGTTATTGTTGCTGTTACCGCCACCGTCACTGCAGCTCTCGCATTTTTGTTTAGCTTCTAGTCCCATGGCCAAGCTTACTATTGACATAACCAAGCGAGACATTTCAAGATTCTCTGGTGTTATAGCTGTAAACTTTGATATCAATGTGTTGGAAATCTAGCAACAAGAAGAAATGTAACGCCTCATAAACAAATAGAAAAGGCTTTGACTGTGCTCTGTTCTGTTGTAAAGCAAGCAGGAAGCAGCTGGAGCACGAAAGAAATGTAGGGAGAAACACGAATCGCAGTCGAGTGTTTCTCCCTACTTCTTGAGTGCTCTAGCCACTTCCTAAGTGCTTTACAACAGAACAGAGCACGGTCAAGGCTTTTCTTTCTTCTTTTGTAATAAAGAATCCTTTAAATTCCCACGCATAATTTTCAATTTTCCAAACAAAGTTTATTTCCAGAGCGAAAACAGAGTCGTCAGCAAGCTCTATTCTCCCATAGAGCACCCTATGATAAGCCAATCAGAATCCGTGTTAGAATGGTTCAAATAATGGTTGAACAAGACCAAAGCTGTCAAAAGTGTCAAACCATCAAAGTTCACAATATGCAATAGTTTACAAACTTAAATAGCTTGGTAGGTCGAGTTTAACACTTTTGCCTGGAGATTTTTAGTCTCTAGTACAGAATCTAGAGAGTTAGATATTCAGTGAAATCCGGCCGAGTTTTGGCTCATAAAAATACGTAGGTTTTGACCTGTTCAGTTGAATAAAAATTGCCTATGGCGTGTGTTTTATGAATGAACGACAGCAGAATTCCAGGAACATGAAGATTTCTCGGAATGACGGCGCAGTAAAGCTAGGCTGCTGTAATTGATGTGGAATCAACGCATCCATTCAACGCATCAGAAAGTGTATCAGAGCAAGCTATTAATTCTTCTCTCGAAGGGTGGCTAATGTAACTTCTAAAGCTTCCTTCACCTCGATGACCGGAGATCGTCACGATAAGCTACCCACGATAAAGCTCAGCAGCATCGCAGGCGCCCTGACACTATCATAATTTGTACGAATTTTAACTGTTATGCCAGTTTTTGTATATTTTTCACCATTCCTGTTTTGATTGATTTTTTTTTTTTAACAAGAAACTATTATCTATTATACGAGTGTTAGCTGAGTTTAACTTTTATTACTGTCCATAAGCGTTAGCGTTAAAGCCTCTTCTCTTTGAGGATTTTCGTCTCTTCTTCAGTTATATTGACATAAATTACGGCGCTTTGCATTTGTCCAAACCTCTATTTGGTTCTTCTGTTGCTACTTGCCAGCTCGCTTGTTCCGAATTTCACTTTAAATTAACGAGAAGAGGAAGCTACTGAGAAGTCCGAGAAATGATCGGACATAGTAGAATTTGGCAGATGGCGTGACGGCGTGTCAGCTTTAGCTGAGCTCTATGCTTTGTAGCCTGATAGAGCACGTTATTTCAACCAATGGCAGCGCGCGTTATATCCGAAATTCATTATAAAAGGATTTATTGTACATATTTTAAGTATGCTTCATGACATATATGAACGAAATTCGCAATTGCTACGTGTTCTAAGAAACAACATCAAATTTAATTCTGAAAGTTTAAGTGCTGTTACTGACTGTATTTGAGCAATTTTATTAGCGTACCAACGCTATGTCCTTAGGGTCCAATTGTTGTCCACATTCGGTTATTTCATTTGCAGACTTGAAAACAGATATACCAAGTTGAACAGCTCGGCTGAGTTCACCCTTGTTGAGAAATTCATCCAGCTTGTTACCTTCTCCGACTATAAAACCTTTTAACTTGATTGCAACTTCGTCTGGTGATGAAGAACATGGATCAAGGCCAGATGATGGCTTTACCTGCAAAGGATAAGTGAGACATATCGTAATATTTTCTAAACTGAAATACCGTTCTGGCGTTTCCAGTTAGAATTTTAAGTCATTGTTGGATCCAAGCGACGATGAGATAGAATTGGATAATATCGGAGATTATGCTATAAGAAATAGTAAAAGGTTAGCGAGCACACAGAAAAGATTATACCATTTTGAAACAGCTTCTAAACAGCGTTTATAAATCAAATAGGAAGATTCAAAGATTCTGAGCCGCGTAAATAGTTGTTTCATTAAAAAACTCTTTTGTATATAAACAATTGCAGTACCCGGATAAGCAATTTCTCTACAAGGGATACTCCAACCGCATTCCTAATGACAATAGTGACTTGTTGGTGGAAATCTTCGTTCGGCGATCCTGCAGGTAACACTGTCGACACGGACGAGGGTGACGTGCCATAAGATATAGGCGCCTCTCCAAGTGCAAATTCATATGTCAGTGGTAGGCTTGTATCCTGCCAATCGAAGCACTTAAAAGTAAACTCAGTCTCCAGTGAGACACCTTCAGAGACCGACGGCGCGCAGTAACCATTATGCGGCTCTCCAGCGGTTTCAAAGAGGAGCACAGAAAGCCCGAATGCTCCTGTTAAGGATATTACCGATAATGTTAGATTATACTTCGATTTGGATTGTAATGAATTTTTCTTGATTATCATATTGGTAGCATTTACAGCAGTTGAAGTCATGTTGGGTAAAATAGGTATATTTTCCCAACTCTCTGAACCGTTTAGCATGGACAGACGCCATTCGTAGACAGACCCATTGCAAGGAGAATTAAGACACTCTGATGTCACCCGTAGCTTGTTTGAAGCGGACACTATTGCGCCACAATCTATGAAGCATCTGTGGAAAAAAATATAAAAGAATGAACAACATGTGAAAAGCTGCAGAATCAAATGCAAGCAAATAGGGCTTAATTGACAAATGAATAAAGGGATAAGTTTCTAAAGAAACTGTGGTGCTGCGTCGGAGTGAGAGTATAGCAGGTAATTTAGTGTTAACAACTGAGTTGAAAACGTAAATTAGCCACCGTAAAGGGTAAAAAAGCTGACGTTTTGAGCGTCAGCCCTTCGTCAGAGCGATTAACGCTCGAAACGTCAGCTTCATTACCCTTTACGGTGGCTAATTTACGTTTTCAAGTCATTTGTTAACACTAAATTACCTTATTTGACAGACCTCCTTCATTTTCAAAAGTCAAAACACGGCTTTAGTAGATTGGTGAGTTGCCCTTTCAAACTACCGCTCGCTGGTCTTTAGTAGGGCAGGTCAATGTTAGTTTCGGGGTAGTTTTATCAAAGCAAGACTGGCCTTTTTGAGTTCTACAGCTAGATATCGGTTAAGCGAAACTGCAGAGTAAAATACTTGTTTGAATGTTAAAAGCACTCTACTTCTCTATTATTTTAAAGCAGAATTATCATCTTTACTCTTTCGTTAAAACGCTGTGTACCTTTCATAGGGTACGTAAGCACGTTTACTTCTGGGAAGCGTTGTTCAGATAAATAAAAACCAATCTTCTTTCGACTTTTTTTTTCCGAGAGCTTTCCTTTTCCAATTCCTTGAGTATTACATTTTCTCTGATTTACAATTTATGCTACGTAAAAATTACCTAAGGGTCACCTGAGGAACCTCTCCAGCAGCTATCGTAAAGGACATTTCAGCAGAGGACCTTCTCACATCCTTAGTCACATTCAGCCGTAGGAAGAAGGTCTTGTCGATTTCAAGTTTACTTGGATCAATAGTAATGATTGTACGGTTTAAGTCTCCTTCGTTTAGAAAAGAACCGAAGCAAGTGTTGCTTACAAAAGTGCCACTCCGACAGGACCAACTGAAATTGAGCTCGGTATGTATTCCAGGGCCAATGTCCGCGTCGTAACTTAAAGAGCCATTTACAGTGACGTTTTGCTTGGACCCCCACCGAACACTGCTTCCTCCATCAATAATGGCTCGCAAGGGAGCTGCAAAAACCTCGATGAAGCCATAATCAAAGGCGTTAAAAATTTTAGGGGATGCTGGATCTCCGAGTGCAAGTGTAACATTGAATTTAACTTGATAGATACCAGCAGGTAAGGATCGTTTGTTTATCGTCCACTCCGTCGTCCCTTGACTAACTATAGTTCCTAATGCTGACTCCGAGGCAGCTAACTCCATTTCGCTAACCACACTCCATTCAAAGGTATTTTTCAATACAGTTAAATCTTTATTTAGACCTTGTATCAGGGCTTCGCGGACACTTTTGACTGAGCGCTGCACAGGTGTGGCCTGATATTTGTCTTTTGAAATGTTTCTAATGGTCACTGAGAAATCTCCTGCGGATGATATAGTTAACAGAGTTTTTGCATCATTTTTCCCCCTCAAAGTAAAACAAAGGTTTGAAATATAGGTTTAGTTCCTGATGAATTCACTTATGTTTTGCGCCAACGTAAAAAGTATGAAATAGCCTTATGATCGACATTTTGACCATCAATTTTCAAGGTTTAAATAAATCGTGCCTTTTACGTAGTACCTCGTGTCCAGAGGTTCACAGACAAAAACTGATGGTAATAACAAATTATCAGCTAGATATTCTTTCACCGTAATTTCACATAATCCTCACCTACAGGCTCACATGATATCCCATCACCAATGTAGCTTTTTCGGCACTCACAGCTGAAGGATCCCGGAATGTTAAAACAGTGAGCAACTCCATGACAGTTATGAGCTGATATTGCACATTCGTCGATATCTATAGAATCATAGAAAAGAGCATGAATTTCGAAGAGTTTAATTGTTTCAGGTTGCACCAATCCAATCCACCAATCAGTTGCTTTCAACTAACAAATAATCACGTCCTTAAACCTAGCGGTGCATTGCCATAATGAATGAGAGGCAACGCCTGATTATGGTAACTGAACATGTAAACATTTCTCACCTACACAAGTTGTACCATTTCCTTCATAACCCACAATGCATGTACAGTAAAAAGATCCAACGGTGTTGTTACAAACAGCCAATGGGTCGCAGTTGTGCACATTTGCAGTACATTCATCGATATCTAAACGAAAGAAAATAGCTGGGAGTAAAAAAAAAAACGCCTGAAGCGCTTAAGACACCAGTGGCTATCAAGGTAAAAATTTACCCACTCTATAATAAAAACGGTTCAGTTAAAACAAACTTTTTTAGCTATCAAACTTCAAACCAGCGAATTTTCCATGGTGCTCCTTGTAGTAGTAACCCATGAAGTTTGGAAAAAGCAATGTAAAAACTTAGTAAAGTGGCCTTAGTCACTGTGTACTTTTAACAAAATCTCTCTCGTTTTGCATCATGTGGACAGAAAATCCACTAGATGACCCACAACACGAGACGCACGGTCGTGTAGTTTTGTATTCACGTGATAATACACATTTCAATGAGTAGTACGTACCTAGACAGCTCACGCCATCTCCTAAGTACCCAATTAGACAAGTGCAGTTATATGAGCCAAACGTGTTGTTACACTGAGCATTCACGTCACAGTTGTGTTTCTGATCCCGACATTCATCTTCATCTGAGTAGAAATAGTAATTATGGGATCAAAGTCATTTCCCATCCTCGAGTATAATCACTATCAACAAGTTTTCGCAGATTTCAATATTGTTATGGACATTTAACACACTTTAAAATGTTTACTTGAAATGTGTGAGAAAACAGAATGAAGATTGCATATAAATAACCAGTACAGATGCCTGTGTATGCATGCAGATATCCAACGTGCTTTCAAGTGAATTCATCAATAAATAATTAATAAAATAAAAGATTTGGAAAACTAACTGACCATTTTGCATACAGTGAACATAACAAGCATAAGTGAATGCCACACACAGCTGTTCTTAGTATGACTCGTTCTATTCATTGTTACCTAGGCCAAGATGTTTCACTCTATTTATTTGCTCTTCCGATAAGGCTGCGTCATAAAACTGCATGGCAGCAATTCTGGCAGTCAAAGGACGGGAATCGTCTGCTTTGACACCAACTCTGACGTTATCCTGTGTGCCCAGCGTTATGCCGGCCCCGATATTCTTCTCTACTACTCTCACTCCATTAACCCATAGACTTGCCATTCCAGTTATATAGTCGTAAGAAGCACCAATATAATGCCATTGGTGCGTCGCCAAAGGCTGATTAGTCCATAAAGCAGAAGATGTAGCTACGTACTCTCTGTTTTTGAAGTGAACGTAAGGATTTCCATTATAGCTCATCCAAAAGTGAACAGCCCATTCACCACTTGATTTGTAATTGAATAGAGGCCCATCGTGTGTATTCTCAGGATACAGCCAACATAACAATGTAATTGAGTGTTTCAAGTCTAATCCCCCGTCGTTTGGGAACTCGATGTAGCTGTTCATACGCCCGAAGAATCGATAAGAGCCACCTATGTCACCATTCGGACCTATCGCTAAGGATACATCTCCGCGAATGCCTTGGGGTTGTTTATTAGTGATCTCCCTTGTTTTAAAGAAACTGTTTAAAGGAAAAATGGCTTTTGCTTCTGGGATATTGGCGGCTGCAAGAAAAGCCGTTAACGAGCAAACTTATTATTTTGCAGATTGATCTAAATCCATTATTGGCAACTAAAGACTGCTACCTAATCAAATATTTAATATATGTCTAATGGGACGGGACACTTCATCAATGCGGTATATCTTTCCATTATCCATGTTCAGTGCCATACTATACTGTGTGATTCCAATCATAATAAAGACATACCCTGCACTAAGTCTCGATTAAGTGTTCTAGACAGAGCGTAACGAATACGTAATTGTGTGTTTAATAGACAGTTAAAGCTGGGAAGTCAAGTCAAGTCATGTATCACACCAAAGCAGTCATCATCATCATCTCCTGAGAATCCTTGGAGACAATTACCATTGAATGAGCCCATAGCATTGTTACATTGCACCATTTCGTGACAGTTATGATCCCACTGCATACGAGTTTCTATGTGCTTGACTACTTCTTCTATTTAACCGTCTTTTTGTCTGTCTGTCTGTCTGTCTGACTGACTTTCCAGTTTAATCTTTCGGCTTATCTGTGTTTCCTTATAAGGATAGGCAGCTGTTTGTAAAAATTCTGGCATGTGTTGCATCATTTACGTTTTCCTGACTACCCATGGAAAGGAGAACCCGTGAATCTGTCTTCAACTTGCTATAAAACTTCAGAGGCTTAATACAAGGAGAGCTTCGATCAGTTGATGGAAAATTAAAATCTCCTATCAGAATTTCACTTAAGGTTACCTGGACAACCGAACAGCTCTACCCTCATTGCTATTCCCTCCTGCCAGTTAACTGGACGAAATCGGATGTAACGTCCCACGATAGGAGGGCTCAGGTCATGATAAACGACTGTCATCTGGTCATAATTCCCAGCAAAGACCTTAATAAATAAAGCAAAAAACAAACAGAACAAAACAAAACAAACCAAAAATGAAAAGAATAAAATTTTTTTCATTTTCTAAGGGCGATAACTTTGCAATAATTAGATTGATAGTTAAATAGGATCGAATATTTCCTTATGCAGTTGACAGCACAGCTCTGATTTCCCTCCACTAAGTAAATATATTTTTTTATGTTTTCGACACATTTTCCACAACAATAATTGACTTGAAACAATGTAAAAAAAAAATCCAGGGTCTCCCTGGAACAATCTAAAGATTTCTTTTTGAATGCTGGTTTCCTCTTCGGAAAGGTAGCCATGCTAATATTGTTATGGACCTTTCTGATTGTCCCTTGTTCCATGTAATATTGCAGGTAACTCTCTTTATAGCCATGCTGTAAATTGTAGTTGGTAACCCACTTAGGCGAAGCATTCATTCCTTGTGTGGCAACTCGTTTCACGATGATATCGTTATTTCGCAAATCGATCTGAAGCCACTGGTCGCCATCGTCCTTCAGAGGCAACCAACTTCCCTCGCCTAATAGTAGTCTGCCCTTAGTCGACGCATGATCTGCACTCAGTTCTGAAGAGGTACTAATTTGTCCGTCAGAAATAGCGCCGTTTTCCATACCAAGGGGGTCTTGACATTCTTTATATTTCAAGAACATAAACAAAAATTTATAATAGAGATTATATCTGCACCTATTCTCCATACCATAATAAAGTTAAAACGGGGGACGAAAAAAAAATTAGAGGGAAGTACATTAGTTTCGGTTGAGGGTGTTAACGTCAAGGAGGAAAATATAACTATTTGGGCAAGAACCTGAATATGTTGTAGGACTCTTATAGCGAAGTGGAGATATTTGGTTAGAGTCTTGTGAATTAAAGAAAAGCTTGTAATTTAATGCCAGCAAGACCATGGGTGTAAAATGGAAAATGCTATAACCTTTTAAGAGGTTCAGGTATTCAAGAATACAAAACAAAATACTAATGGACGATATCTTCCACATTAAGGATAAAAGATAAGCGAATTGCAAATCATTTGTTGAACAACACAAGAGTTCTTATCAGCAATTCAAAATTGAACTTCACCTAGACAGCCATACAACTCTACTCGCATAGTTACCCCACCAATCCAACTTGTGGGTCTGAAACGGATGTATCTTGCCCTGATTGGTGGTGAAAGGTCATGATACACAACGGTGTCTTGGTCTGTATTTCCAGCAAAATTCTAGAGAGAGTTGGAAATTAACGTTGGCCTTAATCGGAGTATTAACGCTATTCCTTCGATAAGTTTTCTTGTTGTTTTCCTTATCAGCCCTGAAACTGCTTTCCATCATCCCCCAAAAGTGGTATGTACTAATAAAATTTCATCACAACATACCGCCTTTAAACCTTCGTTAAAGTTAACTTCTGCAAGACAGAAATGCGCCCCTTACCATATCCTTTAAGCTAAATTGTCCCCAACTGGTTTATGACGCCCATATAATTTTTAATGGAAGTCGCGGCCACTTGAGCTCCTCATCTCTGCCTCTAGGTAGGGTTTGTTTTCTCTGTTAGTGATCCAATGTAATTTTCATTCAACCCACTAAACCTCTTAATCTCTTACAACAACAGGCTTTGGTTACTTTGAATTCTGTATTCCAGAAATTGCTTGCTTAGCGAAGTGGTTTTCTCTCCACAAGGTATTTCTTAACAATATCCCCAGTTTACATAAATTATATGGAAAACGAAAAAAAAAAGTTATTTTGGATAATTATCAAACCTTGGCCTCGTTATGTCCGCGCTCTTTATAAAAGTAGAAATTTATTCCGTCGTTGCCGTAAGTCAGATTGTAGTTGGTTACTCTACACTGCCAATAAATGATGTTTCGTCCTTGTGTTGCAACCCTTGTTATTTTAATGTATCGATTATTCAGATCAATCTGCAGCCACTGGTTTTCATCATCTGTGAGAGCCACCCAGCCCCCTGCGTTGTGCTGTGTTTCTTTTACGTGAAGTCTACCATAATAAGCACTTTCTTTTTGACTCCATTGGGAAGAGGCACTCATTTGACTGTCGGAGATAGCGCCGCTTTCCACCCCTTGAGCCTCTGCACACTCTGTATGGTATAAATGCTTTGTATTAAACACAACTTGCATGGTTGTTTTTCAATTGCCAATTCACGCCAATTTATCAAAGGAGTAAAATGGGTTTGGGTAGTCAAGTCTTTCGTTTTTTTTTTCATTGTATCATACCAAATTGTTACCGAATGATTAAAAACTGCTCTCCTACATAAGTTGCAGTGTTTTATTAGGAATTTCATACCATAGAGAGCTGTAACTACAGACGTATAGAACTGCGAAATTTTTTTTACGTGTGTTTTATATCGGCAATTAGCTCTGTCAGGTTGATTAAAGAATTGCAAAGTGTTCAGATCAACTTTTCTTAACAGTCTAGAGCTGTGTTGTTTGTAAAGGTAATCAAATAATTTCGAGTGCAGTTTGGAAAAAATGAGCACGACTAAATTTTTTCAAAGACTGACAAAATTGTACGAGCCCGTGGGGCGAGTGCAATTTGTGGTCTTTGAAATTTGCAAGTGCTTATTTATCCAAATATTTATCCAAATCGTAGTTTTCGATCTCCTTGGCAATTCCCTATTCTAAACACCACTTTTTCCAAACAGACAACCAAAAATTGGTGCTTTTTACAGTGTTTTCTCTGTTAGAGCTGCTTTTCAGCTGCGGTATAATTATTGTGGTTGGCTATATGTGAGTTTCTTTGATTATTAACCGATTAGAACGTCTGGTTTCTTATTTCTTTGCACTGAATTAACCCTCTTCTGCATTGAATTACCTGAAAAGTGCATTAATCTTAACCGATCAAAACTGAGTAATTTTTTCATGTATATTATTAATATAATAATAACAATAATAACAATAATAACAATAATAACAATAATAATAAGTATGATTTTTTTTAAAAAACGTGGTTGTTCGTAGATATGGAATTTTTCTCCTTAAATATTCGAAGAGAAAATCTATATCTATGCTTGCGTATGTATTATTCACTATGTAAATTAACAACAACAGCAAAAGTAGTGAATGCCGCAAAATCTTTGATATAGATTAGAGGTATATGAAAGGCAGAAGGGTCTAAAATTAAGAGATAAAATAGTTATGACAAACTGAGATCTCAGAAGAGGGTTGAAATTCATTTGCGTCCGATAGCATGTGGTAACTTTTGCACATGTCAAGAACAACACCAACCTCAAAAATGTAAAAGTCCCCAAAAGGCTACAATTTATTTTTATTTTTTTTACGTTCGTAGTAAAACTCAGGTCAAAAAACCCAATTCAATTTAAGCAAACTCACTGGTGGTTCCGTAAACCTCAACTCTAAGGCAGATAGATCGTTGCCAAGTAACTGGTAGAAAACGAATGTATCTTGCATAAACCGGAACTTCCAGTGCATGTTGGTTAATTGTGTAGGATCCGCCTTGTCTGTGAAACATCTATAAGATAATAGGAAAATATAAAGCAGTCACAAGTTTTACAAATAAATTTTCTCAGAGAGAGGTTTCAATAACAATAAATATTGAATTGTAGATAACTAAAGGGAACCATTATGGAGTGGCTTATTTCCAATGTTGTCACAGAAACTGAGATGCAGAATATAGATTGACGAACGCGCCCTTTCGACCTGCCGACAAGTGATACCGTTTGATTTTGTTTAATTCGTCAAAAATTGCAAATCTAAACATCATCGATCAACTTGCGAATCATACTGTTTACTGGGACTCTGTGCGATGATTAACCAACAAAAAATTTGAAGTGACTCACACTAAGAAAAGAAATGTTAGTCAGTATTACCTTTCAACAGTCCTTCTCAGGATTACTCTCATCCGGACGATCAGAGTGCACAATAAACTCGTATTCCTGGGCTCAAGCCGTTTACTACTAAATCTAACTATAGAAGGATGAAATATTAGATGCTTCGGGTTTAAAAGGACATTTTGGTCCAAATCTTACCGCTTCCGAGCCATTAGCTTCCTTATAAGTTGGCCAACCGTCCTCATAGGATTTAGAGTACGCTAGTTTAAAGTCTATCACCCATTCATTGCCATCGATGTCTCCTTGGGTTGCAACAGCGCACACTTCAATAACTTTGCCGAGATCGACTTGAAGCCACTGATTTCTATCATTTATTTCGGCGCACCATCCATCTCCTCTGTTACCGTTCAGACGTCCATATGATGGTAGGGCGTTGTAACCGTTGGTTTTATTATGACTTTTTGCCCTCATGAAGCTGTCAAGGATGATACTTGGATTGAAAACTCCAACGGCATTACTGTAGCAGTTATCATGGGTTTCTGCGTTCAAAAAATGTGAATATTCAATTCATCACACCTTTAACTTACCTTATTGCCGCTTATTGTTAACTAAAATTAACAGGATCGTTTCGTTCTACGATGGAAAAGTTTTGGATATTGTGTCACCTCTAGGACGCGCAGAAAGGTACAAGAGTGGATGCCGTGAGATAGAATTCAACAGCAAACAAAAATAAGGCTACGAAATCAAAAATTGTAACTTTTTTTCTGCACTGATAACATATATTAACTTCAACATTTACCTAAATTTGGAAACTACTTAAAAAATTATTCAACTCGTCTAAACCGTCCTGCTTTGGACTTAAAACATACATCTCACGTTCGCTGAAATGCAATATTTTCAACTTCTCTTAGATAACAATTTATCATGCTCCACGAGGATGTCTTTGGATTATTATGCTTTGTGAAGCTAAGCGTACCAACTCTTCAATAATAAACTTTTGTCAGCAGCGTGTTGGTAATGCTTTGTAAAGCGTGGATTCCCTACTTGCAATTCTTCGACAATTGTTCCACCAAAACACAATTGTAGCGGCAAATGCTTATGATATAATTTCTTAGCAACATAAGACATCCCTGAAAAAAGGCGATAGATACCAAGCAAGAAAAATATGTTTACATAGGCCTCAGGAGCATAAGTAACCCCATTCTGCGCAACCTACATAAGTATCTCAATCTTGAAAAAAAAAACCCTGTTACTAATACGAGTGTCCTTTGGTACAAAATCACACGAGATGAACATACCTCCACTCCCTAAACCACTGCTAGTCACCACGATCAAGATTTGTACCTATAGAGAGAGGAATGTTTTGTTGAGTAGGTTAAAAAATACGTTTATCTCTCAGTGTACCAGTCTGAAAAAGGAAAACATTCAAAAGTCAGGGTGTTAACCTTTAGTAAAAGTAAAGGCCTTTGGGCTTTCATCTTGTCTCTTCTTTACTCCAAACCGAGCAGAGGCATGTTATGAAGACACTGTTTCAGTACACAGTCCTCCTAATTATAATTTTTTCACCGACAGGAAAAATTTCCCCGCTGAGATTTCAGTGAAGGAAAAAAACACATCAATTTTTTAATCAGGCTATGGCCATTGAAGCGAATATTCTAGAAAAATAATAATCAACAATTGAAGAAGGGAGATTCAGTAATTTTCCTACCGTGCTGCAGGCATGTTTCTTGCCTTAAATATTCGTTCGAACGTTGTGTCGATACCAAGGAATGAAAATAGTATCATTTATATAGTGGTAAGAAAAATAGAAATACGATTTTCTTTAGATTGAAGGTAACAAACAATTTAATTTTTTCTTTTGTCCCATTTGTTGTTATGAAAGAAAATATTGTCTTAATGTATCGCTTTCTTTACCTCCTCATGGAGTTTTAACTTCCTTAATTGGTTAAAGTAGCCTGTTTCAGGCCATTGGTCACGGAAAACAATTGAAATAGCAGGTGAGCGACGCTTGGCGACTTCCTTGACAAGCCAAGTCAACCTTGGTACACCCACCTTTTGATTGTATTTGCTGACTGAGAGCCTGGTACAGGATGCAGATGAATATGATCGTACATATCAGAGTGCTTAGTTTTCCTAAGCCTATGGACCGATTCCACAAGCTTTTGGTTATTTATTCGTTCGATGGATTTCTTTTTTTTTCGGAACTGTTAGCTTGATTATTGATTCTGCTCATAGTATTCGTATTTTACTCATTGTGTGCATTTGTGAATATGAATGAGAACCCCAACTGTAATATTATTTTGCTAAACTACCTGGGCTAAAAACACGATATTTGCAAAGGTTATAACATTATGAATATATAGGCTTTCCTAGACAAAATTATTTTGGATATTCCAACAATGATAAAGGCGGGGGTTCATTAAGACAGTTTTCAATCGATACAGTCTTCTGCAAGCAATTCGTTCCCTAAGAATAAAATGCAATTTCCTTCAAAATAAGAATAAGAATTTTATTTGGATCCAAAAATAACTTTGTGTATGAGTGAGTCTAATTACAGGGGACTCAATGAGAAGATACAAAAAAGCTAATCCGCACTTTTTTTATACTCAATCCTTCGAGTCGACTTCACCGAAAAACTCAAACTGCGTTGCTTTCTTAGACTTCTTACAATAAAGCGCATTAGAATACACACTCGCTTACCTCGAAGAAAACAAAGCATTAGATAGGCTTACATGAAAAAAACCTTTAAAAATTTTGAGAACAATCATTTTTTTTTGCATACATTGGTTACGACTTACATGTAACTTTGTAAATATACGTGAAATATTTTTGATATCAATTTTTTCACTTTATGAATTTGGTCGTTTACAAAACGCTGTCTGACTTTCAATCTTTCAACGAAGAGTCTGACCGATCCTGTGGATATCGCTGTTTGCATGAATATATTGTACTCATAAAAATTTAACACGTTATTCTCTCATACGCAAGAAGATATTGGGTCTCTAATTTTGCTGGAGAAAAATAAGAGTGAGGAGGCTGCTTTTGTTTGTATAACAAATTTTGGGCAGTCTCAATACCCCTTTTCAACAGAAGCCCTTCTAGTACAGGAGCAGTATAGATATATTCTAACTTCCGTCAGGATACAACTGTGCCGTTAGAAAACTCTTTATTTTATACTCCTTAGCTCTAAAACGTAAATAATGAATTATAGTGGAAAACGGCAAACTATTCTTGGGGTGTTTTTGATAATTGAAAATTTGAAGCCATACTAACAAAGTAGATTTTCCCTTTAAATTAAATTAGAATTTTAATTTATATATTTAACTTTCCAAAGTGATACCTCCTAATCTTTTCAATTCCTTTAACAACTAGATCGACGACTCTCATTACCGTTTGACTTTAGCATGGCGATAGAGAATTTTAGCGTAGCGAATTCACTGATTACTTTGAGATGGGCTGATAAACAACAAGTGAAGATTTATTTTTTTTAGAGAGCTTAGTTCTTAATAATTTAAATAGGGAAACTTAGGTATTCTTCTGTTTTGATAAACAATAGCTGTGGTCACACTATGCACTTTTGCCCTGGGTAAACTTGACTTGTTGACAGTTTTACCTAGGAAAACTTAGATTTAGAATTGTGAATGTTTTTTCCCTAGGTAAATTACCCAGGGAAAATTCTATCCATCGTAGCTTGAATATGTCAAGAGAAAAATATAATTTCCCATGACATTTACCCCACGTGTATTGAAGGGGTAAACTTAAATCCCAAGGTGGTTAGCCAATAGATGCTCGTCGGCAAATACGCTAATAACAGATTTGATTTTATCGCGTCACGTTTCACTTAAAGCCTATCGCTGTTCCAGTTTCGACCGGTATAGCTGCGCGAAGTATAGTATCTTGTCGCTGGATAACAGGAGCAACAGCCGTGCAAATGAAATGGAATGATGTTTCCCTTGTAACCCGAAAGTTTTCTTTCCACCACATGTTCAAAGCATTTTAATTGAGCAAGTTTTTGAACTAGTACTGAGGCCTTGCAACGATGAATTGAATTGGATTGTTGCCAAAGACGTATAAGTAGAAATGTATCTACGCTGGTCGTAGATACATATAAAAAAGACAGATCCAATCTGATTGGTTCTTTACGCGGTCAGTATTTTCTTATCTCTGTCCACGGGCGATGGTAACGCTTTCGTGAGTCGCCGAGTACATCCCTTCTTTCGTTGCCAATTTTTCATAAACATATCTCGTTTTTCCGGCTGTGTAGTATTTTTAGGCAAAGAAGTTGGTCATTACCTCAAGCCAATAAATAACTTGTTAATCCTCTCTTTTCTCTCTCTCAAATCACTTTGGATGACAGAAAAATGTTGGTTTCAGAATGAATTTTTATAAGCAATAGTGTCATTAGGTGACACGCATAAGCGGCCTAAAAACTTTCTGCAATTAATTTTAATCGTTCACAAAAAGTACCCAGAAAGTTAACTCGTGAGGTACTTGGTTACAGTTGAACTAATCGATGGGACTTTCATTCATTTATTATCTGAGTTTTCTCAAACAATTTGTTCGTAGAGTGAAAAAGCGAGCGAAGTTTTAATTTCAGTTCTACAACAAATATACGCTCTCGGTGAGTCTTTCCAGGTCCGTTCAGTTTGGACATTTGTACCGTAAATTGCACAACAGAAACTGCATGAAATCTCCTTGTGTCTCGTTGGAGTGTATCATTCGAATTTAGTTTTTGGAAAGGAAAGACAAGATTTACACACGCCATTGCAACAAACGAACGAGCAAACTCTCACAACTTTAAAATGAAAAAAAAATTGAATTTTCTTAGAATTACTTTCCTCAGCGTTTTCTTAATGAACAGAGGTAAATCTTCGTACACGAATTAATCGTCGATGATCTCAGAGGTCATTATTCGGCGACCATACCGCTGACAAGGAGCCAAAATGACCCTGGGCTCGAGATTGTCGCACGACCGACCGTGCAAGGTGCTACCTTTAGCATGCGCGGCCAACTGCATTGCAAGCACTATCTTAGCCATTACGTAATGGAAGGGCGAGGGAGAAGTTAATGCGTAGGCGCGATTGCCTGCGCCAGGAGGATTATACCTAAATCTTACCGGCTAGAGGTACGCCCGCGGAGTATTAATAACGAATTTCCAAGTCGGGGGACTATCGGAAATTGTTGGCTATTGCAATATGGCGGACTATTCCAGTAACACCATTTGCGATTTACCAACAGTCAAGCAACGTGATTATTGAACCAGACATGAACATTTCAACATGTTCTACACATGAAGATTACAGTGCTGAGTTTAAATCAAGTAAATTTTGCTAAATTTGGTATGGCTGTTTCCATCACCCTCATCCATCGTAAGTTTCTTGTTCAGCAGAGTTTTAGCTTAACTCTGTGGCCGCTAAGACCTACGCTTTCAAAGGTAAGCAAAACTTATGAATAGCATCGCCACTCCAATGCCCTTGTCATAGTGCTACTAATTGGAAAGATCCCCACGATGAAATAGCTGTTATCCTATACCTTTTGCCGGTAGGATCTGAGGAGACTTAGAAAGTACTACCGGCTGGAGGTAAAGCCTGCATATTTTAGTCAAATTTGCTCATTGTTACTTTTTCTACAGTCTCACTTAGTCTTGCACTCCTTTGAATCACATTTTTTTTCAAGAATACGCATACATTTAGTTATTTTTATAAGGTCTTGTACCTCTCGCTGGTAGGATCTGAAGGGGCTTATAAAATACTACCTGTTGGAAGTACAGCTTGCACACCTAGTTGACTTTGCCCAATTTTTATTACAGTTTGCTTTTAATTTTACTTTTTTGAATTTCACTTAGTCTTACACTACATTAGAATCACTTTTTTATGAATATATTCTCGTTTCATGGTCGTGTACCTTTAACCGGTAGGATCTTAGATGGCTTAGAAAATATTACGGGCTAGCAGTACTTAGTGCATTTAAGGTGAATTTAGCTCATTTCACTTACTTCTTGATTTATGGAAAAACCTTCCTACATTCCATGTTAGTCTCATGCTGTTGTGGAATCTCTCCATAGGTATATTTTCGTATGCTTTTCACCCTTGTAAGCTGGCTAGTAGGATCTTGAATTACTCAGAAAACACTACCAGTCAGAGGGGCAGCTCGTGTATGTGAAGTAAGCTTGAAATCATTAACATTGTTATGTTTTAAATTAATTTCAAGTAAATAAATTTTAAACTAGCCTTATTTGTATTTTTTTTTTCGCTTGAAGATTTATTTCAATTCAAATGTAACCAGTTTTAGATTTATTTGACTTGAGATTTATTTTAGACTTGAACATGTCAACCATATTTATTAAAGTTTGTCATGTAATACTCTGCCTAAGTATGAGTGGAATTTCTTAGAAAGGAACAGTCTCTGTCTTCATGAAATTTGTGTTTGATTAGAAGTATTGTTGACACGGATAGCTGCTCCCAGTTGGCTTGTTAGCTCAGTTGGTAGAGCGCTGCACCGGTATCGCAGAGGTCATGGGTTCAAATCCCGTACAGGCCTGAATTTTTTTCAGGCCTTATTTTCACTACTGCCTAAGTAGTGCAAATTACTGCGAGGATCACTTTCATTCACGTCTTTATCCGCAGTTTAAATATATGACTTTCATATATTCTTAACCATTTATTCAATCACTTCACGGGTTTATTTAGAACCAACTTCATGACCAGCTCCCAGTTGGCTTGTTAGCTCAGTTGGTAGAGCGCGGCACCGGTATCGCAAAGGTCATGGGTTCAAATCCCGTACAGGCCTGAATGTTTTTTTCAGGCCTTATTTTCACTACTGCCTAAGTAGTGCAAATTACTGCGAGGATCACTTTCATTCACGTCTTTATCCGCAGTTCAAATATTTGACTTTCATATATTCTTAACCATTTATTCAATCACTTCACGGGTTTAATTAGAACCAACTTCATGACCAGCTCCCAGTTGGCTTGTTAGCTCAGTTGGTAGAGCGCGGCACCGGTATCGCAGAGGTCATGGGTTCAAATCCCGTACAGGCCTGAATTTTTTTTTTCAGGCCTTATTTTCACTATTGCCTAAGTAGTGCAAATTACTGCGAGGATCACTTTCATTCACGTCTTTATCTGCAGTTCAAATATATGACTTTCTTATATTCTTAACCATTTATTCAATCACTTCACGGGTTTATTTAGAACCAACTTCATGACCAGCTCCCAGTTGGCTTGTTAGCTCAGTTGGTAGAGCGCTGCACCGGTATCGCAGAGGTCATGGGTTCAAATCCCGTACAGGCCTGAATTTTTTTTCAGGCCTTATTTTCACTACTGCCTAAGTAGTGCAAATTACTGCGAGGATCACTTTCATTCACGTCTTTATCCGCAGTTCAAATATATGACTTTTATATATTCTTAACCATTTATTAGGAGTATTGTTTGAAATACTAAAATCAAGTCATCATTTAATTCCCCAAATTGACATTTTTTCCCTTTTTATTTTCAATGATATTTAACAGCATGTATCACCGTATTAAAAATTTTTGGCAAGTGATTTTTTAAATTATAGAATGGTTATCTGCTATATATACAGAATTTATACAATTATATAAATGAGATTAATATGTGCCTGTGTTATTTGTTGTACTTTTAAATAAAAAATTGCTACTATTAAAAATTAAATCAAACCTTCCCTTATTTAAACACCAACCAGAAACCCTTTGCTTATTGCTGAATAATGGCTACTTTAGTCTCAGCTGAGTCCCTATAAAGAGTCATTTGATGCTCATAGCTAGTATGCTGCGCTATCAAATAAGCAGTGTTATGTACACAACCAGGGAACAAATAGATATTCTTGAGAAAAATTATTCCAATGTGGTATAACACTAAAATGGAATACCAAAAAGTAAAATGCAAACTAAATAAGAGGGAACAAAATGTAAATGTATCCATCATGAAAAAAGTGATTCCAAGAAGTGTAAAACTAATTTGGAGTGCAGAAAAGTACAACGAGCAAACCCCAGTAAAAATTGGGCAAAGTTGAGTAAATGTGCAAGCTGTACCTCTGACTGGTAGTTTTTCTAAGCCTCCTGAGTTTCTACCAGCTAGAGGTACAAGACCAAATAAAAGAAAAAAGAATTCAAATGTATTCTTAAAAAAAAACCAAATTATTCCTAAGAATGTAAGACTACAACTTGGAGTGCGCAAAAGCAAAATGTGGGGCAAACCATAATAAAAATTGGGCAAAGTCCACTAAGTATGCAAGCTGTACCTCTAGCCGGCAGTACATTCTAGGCTTCCCTAGGATCCTACCGGCTAAAGATACAAGACCAAATAAAAAAATTAAAATTTATACTTATTCTTGAAAAAAGTGATTCAAAGGGGTGTAAGACTAATTTGGAGAAAAGTAAAATGTGAAGAAAACTGTATTAAAAATTGGGCAAAGTCGACTAAATATGTAAGCTGTACCTCTAGCTGGTAGTATTTTCTAAGCCTCTTAAAATCCTACCAGCTAGGGGTACATGACCAAATAAAAAAAATGTTAATGTACTCTTGTAAAAAGTGATTCCAAGGAGTGTAAGACTACAACTTGAAGTGCAGAAAAGTAAAATGTGGAGCAAACCACAATAAAAATTGGGCGAACTCCACTAAGCATGCAAGCTGTACCTCTAGCCCGCAGTATTTTATAAGCCCCCTAAGATTCTACCAGCCAGAGGTTCAAGACCAAATAAAAATAGATAAATAAACTTATACCTATTCCTGAAAAAAAAAAAATGATTCAAAGGGGGGTATGACTGGTTTGGAGTGTAGAATGAGTAAAATGCGAAGCAAATCATTGTAACAATTGAGCAAAGTTGACTAGATATGCAAGCTGTACCTCTAGCCAGTAGGATTTAGGCATAACCCGCCAGGAGACACCGGTAGATCACGATGAAGTGCGCATACTCGAGTGCCGAGCTTTAGTGAGGTGTACCGCGGGCACACGGTTAGGCATTAGACAAGGGCTCCATGTAGGCTAGTGGTTGTGGAGCCGCGTAAGCAAATAATTTGCAACCCCTGTTTTGAGAGGGAAATCGAGCTGGTGAAGTTGTGGTTGAACAATAATTCTTAGTACTCTGCAATTTTAATCAACTCGCAAAGCAGCAATACCGGCAGAGTTGAAGCTTTGTCAACCTGAGTAAATTGTTATTATTATTTAAGTTCGTGGAAAGAGGGTTTTGAGTGAAACAAGGCTAGAGAGAAAAAGGAGAAATAGTGACCAAAGAAAGTAAGAAGTAAAAAGCGCAAAGCGAGTCGTGAAAAGCACGCAAGAAAGTTAGAAAGGACGCGAAATTAGGCTGAATAAAGCGAGAGGAACGCAAAACAGGACGAGAAAAGGCTTGAGTAAAGTAGAGTACAGTTTAATTTGGCCTTTAAAAATGTCTGACGCTATAAGAGGTTTGTATAGTTTTGTGTCCCAGATCAAATTTTTAATTCTCCTTACTGTCAACCATACAATTCCAAATTTTGACGCCCGTGATACGAGTTGCTAACTGTCGTCAATTTCTGCCCATGTAAACAAAGAGAAGCGAACTACAAAGGATTCGAGGAAGAAGAGGAGGTGAGTCGTGTCCTATCTGGGTTTCTCTAAAGCTAATGCTCAGAAAAATTCAAACCTTTTTTAACCAATTGTCGTTAGATGCTAGCTTCAGTTAATATTGATTCAGATCACGATTCGGTAAAACGAGGACTTTGGAATTCATCGCTTTAAAACCTTCGGGCCGGTTCATCGCTCAAATAACATCTCGAAGTGTTCGTATTCTCCAAGTTATTTCCTGTCCTATCTTTTGAATGTTAAATACAGACGGGGTGCCAAGGGAAAAGGAGTTACGGAGTATTTTTTACCCTGAAAGTTTTCAAATGATAGCGAACGGCGAGAGCAAGTTTCTTGCATTCTCTCTTCAGTTACCTATTGCAGGGTTTAATTTACCTTATTCTTTTAAAAAAATCGCACTTTTTCGAAGATGTGTGGCCTTACCTTGAGAAGGAAGTAATAGCCTTTGCCAAAATTGAAATGAAGTGAGATAACGATGTTCATGTTTACATTAAGTCTGACGCAGAAATTTGGATTTTGACAATATCGTCATGCGAGAACCCGTCAAACATCTGAGCGAACAAATGTGTGGTGCAAATAAACATAAGGGTAAAATGGTGTTAGTCCTACTGCGGGAGGAATGAATTTCATTGCTTGGTCATGGTACTTTTCACCGCTGTTTTCATGCTTTCTACTCGAGTCGTTCGAACTTCAGGAAATGGTTTGTCTCGCAAAACATGGAGCCACTTTATCTTCGCTCAACATCTCGAGGCGTACCTAATTAAAGTTCGGGTTATGCTGTACATGCTTGCGATGCGATAATTTTTTTTCCTTATACTGGAAACTGAAGAATCAATCTCTGAAACTGATAGTCATCACATTTTGCAAGAAGCGTCCGAGCTGTGATCGTGTAATTAAACGGGGTCCTGGCAATTTGAGCTCACAAGCACGCTGGTAGGCGCATGCTTAGCTTAAATAATTGTTGTTTACAGTTTTCGAATTCAAGAAGCAGTTTTTGAGAGTCCGTTTTTGTAACCCTCCTGGATATTTTCTGTTGAATTCATTGAGGTACAATCTCAGAATTTAATAAGAGGTTATAAACGATAAATATCGACATCATCTTTTGGGAAGTTCTGTTGACATATTATCAGTTTACAATTCGTGAACATTTCTGTAACCTGCTTTGATATTTCTTTAGAACTGAGTCACACCCTATGAATTTCATCAATAATTAGGAACGATAAATCCGTATATGTAGCACAAGTGGAGCACATTTTAAACTTTCCATATACGATTCTTGGAAATTAAACTTAATTGACTCCATAAATTGGCCTGGCATAACTCGTTGACTATTTTATTATTTTGTAGCCCGAAAAGCCCGGCTTATGACACTGGAAGTACTGGACTTGATATACTTGATACATAAGGCACCCTTCAAGGAGGAAGGTTAGAATAAAGTTGCTTTTACGACCGTATTATTGGAAAATATGTTAGGTCCACGATCCACTCAAGGTTCCAATTTGAACATTTTGATCTTACAACTTGGGACTGTACTTACAAACACAACACAAGCGAGGCATTCTTTCAAAGGCAGAAGCACGAGGTCGCACGGCCCATAAGGCTATGCGCACGTACATCAGTGCATCACGCCTAGTCATGCTTACTTACGCTCACAAATTTTAAAACGTATATTGCACCCGGTTTTCATATGTGGATAATTTCTCTAAAAATACCTATTATAGCTGTATTTAGAAGCATAGACATGAAGGTAATATTCTTCTACCTTATTTTACTGTAAGGGGTTAATTTTTATGTAACATGTATCTATTCTTTGATTTCCTCCTTAAACTGTCTGCAAATAATTTGATTTTATGTTTTAATTCAAGTGTGAGAAAATAAAACAGAAGTGTTATTGAGTTCTCTCTCTTGACTGAATTCAGGTGAGAATATTAGTAAACTAGTAAATATTATATACTTCTCCTGAATCTTTAATTTTATTGCTCTGGTTTTCTTTCACAAAGCCTCTTTTATATCTCTGTGTGCCAGCTAATGATTAAAATTTCAGTGAATAGATATGCCATATTTTAGTAGTCGTTTTTTCTTTTTAATTCCATCTTCAAGTTTTTGGCATGTACTATTTTGAAATTCATTAATGGCATTCCCTTTTCATCCTTGTAAAGAGATATCATACATTTCTTTAAACTAAAATCTGAATCATAACGTCACTAAATTTCAATGAGTTTGAAACTTCATTCTACATAAGAACACTTTACTAGAGTATAATGTTATATCTATTCGCTGTCTTTCTGGTACATATGATTACCATGTGTCTTCACCTTTTAACTCCCAAGATTTCATAAGTAAATTTCTCCCTACTGTCTGCCATACAATTTATGTGATGGCAGAATTTGGAATTAAATCAACCAATAATCCCCTAATTGATATTCTTTTTTATTCTCATTCGTTGTCTGCTTGACAACGTACTGATAGCGTGAAAGGAAATTCTGTTTAGGTCACTGGTGGAACTTAAAGGGTTAAAATGGGTGATTTCATTATTAAAATATTCTTATGCTTTCAAATGTAACAAAAAATGTGCTGAGAATCCGATGTTATGAGGCATTTACAATAGAAAAACTTCTTGCTTGAAGCTTATATCTTTAATGTTTGAATTTTCATGAGAAATGCTTCTCTTTGAAAGATGTCTTTCATCCTTTATATCTTAACATCAGTATGCATATTCTCCATATTGTTCACTATACATTTCCTTATGTGCTGGCAAGGAGGCTTTGTTTAACAGTCAAGAGGTTCTTTATTTGATTATCATTTCCTTAATTCTCATGACCTTAATGTTTGATTCAGGGATGATATTGAAAGGAGAAATTAGATGCTAGTTACTTTTAGGGATTAAAGTGTTAATAACTGTACACATTTTATATGCGCCTCACATTTGTCGGCAACGATAGTGAAGATTGTCAGGAAAGCAAACAAACAAATGAGCAGAAGAAATAAAATGAGGGAAACTGTGAATTTTGCCATATGATAGAAAAAACATCACTGAATACTTAAGAACGAAAACTAAGCTAACTTCCTCTATTGCCCTTTATGTTTTTGATCAAATAAAATTTAATCAGTAGTGGGGTTTGTTGGCAACGTGTCAAATTACTAGAGTGAACTTGATTCTTCTCAGATGTCAGCTGGTAAAAAAAGATACTTAAAAATTGTCCATAGGAAAAATTACACTTCATCAAAAAAAAAATCACACTAAAGTGGTATTGTGATTATTTTTTATATTTAGAATAACAGAGGCAGTAAAAACACATCAATATTGAGCTTTTTCCTATTCACTTGTAAGTTAATTGGCTCTTGGATTCTACATTCAAACTGGGTGTGATTAAATTCATTCATATCATACTTCATTATGGTTTGTTACATGGAAAGGTAATCGCTACTATAGCTTCACAGATGTTTTTGTTGCCATCGCAATTACAGCAACATTCATAACAAAGTTTCATTTTACATAAAATGCTTCAAGAACTTTCTTCCTATTTCTGAAGCACGGTTAAAGAAAGCAGATTATTTTAAATTAGAAAATTATAACTTTTGGTGTAGGTAATTATTTGAAATGTGAGTAACATTTGATGTTTTTAAATGTAACAGGATGATCTAACTGAAGATAGCTTTAGAAAGGAGTGAACTCCGCTGTAACAATTAGGTGACTAATTTGAAAACTTGAGCACTTGGTAAATACACCTTAGCTTGCAATTCTGATGCACGATTACAGTTTTCTGAGCTAATTGAAATGTTAGTCCCATGCAGGCACCTTCCACTTGACCTGTACAGTCATACACTCTGAGATAACTTTAAAAAATGCATTTGTGATGGTAGAACTATAACTGTAAATACATTACCAACTAGTGACACTGATGAATGATTTCCTGTAAGCAAAAATGTTTGGGAAAAGTTATGGTGGTAGTTGACACTATTTTTGCTAGGATGCATAGGGTTTGATGATTGTGTATCGTTTAGCTTTCAAACTTTTAATTTGTATTATTTGTTACTGTTTACCATATCTATTTCTCCTCATCTTATGCTTTCAAAAGTTGAAGCAGGTGAATCAATAACCTGACTTCCTTTGTTTGAAATTGTATGATTATACAATTTTGCTGTGTAATTAAATATAATGTAACATGTGATAGTATTATTTAGAGTGCATTAAGTACTCTTGCTCAAGCTTTCAATAGTGCACAGTGTTTCTTACCAATGCTCATACCCAAACTAAACACTGATATAAGGAATTGATCACAAGGTATGTGACCACGTAATACACAAAGCAAGAAAATAAATGCCTTAGCTTTATAGCTTAAAAAGTAAAATAAGAGAGTTGTGTAGACAATATGTTAGTTTTTATCCTCCTCTAGATATTTACTCAAATAACATAGCCAATATCAGTCTCATTCACACTCACTGTCCACTTAGCTTGTGGAAAGATGTTCACCTTAGTAGGTCTTAGTATTTTTTTGAATGAAGAAATGAAAGCCTGCCTTCTTATCTCAGTTGGTTCCTTTGTGCATAAGCAAACTTCACTCTCTTTAGTTTAAAAGTAAAGGCAGAGCCAGGACTTTGGTTTGCTACCAATTCTTGATCATTATTTTCTTGTGAAACGGTGATTTTTCCCATTATCAGTGGAAACCTGGTTATTGTTTCAGGTAGGTTAGCCTTATAAATTTGTTATAACAATTTCCTGAACATGTTGTCGTATGAATCTTTGACTCAATTTTACCTCACTAATGTCAATTGAATAAACAGTGACTTAAATTAATATGTTCTCCTTTTGAGGTGTGTATCAAAATTATGAAGTCATCACAGGCTTGACGCATAGGTTTAAAATATAAGGAGAGCGACAAAACTTTTAAGTCTGTAATCTTCAGTTCATTAATGCTCAAAGCGTTGGAAGTTGAATTATGAAGTTGGCAAACGCTAATTATGATAAATGGTGACAAAAAAAAAAGAGGTAAAGCATGAAAGTGTGAGAATTAAAAGGATAGTTTTGGATTTGCATGGTGTCATTTTGATTTAGGGATGGTTGTTCTCTTTAAATATGAATAGCCTCCTTTATCTTGAGTTGAAAACCGGTAGAGACGTGATCCAAAACATGGAAGCTATCTTCTGAACACAAAGCGCGACAATGTGCAGATTCTTACAGATGCTTGAAAAGGTGAGAGGCCCTGTCACTGATTAAGTGCTCTCTAACACGAGGGGAAAAATGCCGGTATATTTCACCGACGTAATAGGCATTACAGCCAGCACATATAAGCTTATAAACCACACGTACATAGAGCCCGTCAGGGAAAGGGTCTTTCACCAATCAAGTTGCTGATCTTGAAGGAAGAGAAAACTAGCTTAATATCCAAGTCATTGTAATAGCGATTGATAAAATGGCGAATCTTTTTTTGAGTGAAAGCAGAAAAATGGCTTATGTAAGGTAGCTTAAAGTTAAACGTAGGTGAAGTGGTGGGAAGGGAATCCCGGGGATGAGCATTGCTTTGGTCCCAGTGGTGTAACGGTCTTTAATCTTTTCGATTAGAGAAGAGATTCTTTTTTTAAAGGTAAGGTGATGTTGAAAGTCTCTTTACTAACATGCCTCTTGAGGAGTGTACTGACTTAGCGGTCAATTACATTTCCGAGGGCAATTCCAACATTAACATTACCCTCTATAGATGTCCTGACTGACAACAATGACCCCAGTCCCTCTCTAATCAGTGTTTAGAGCAAGAAAACTTTCACCGGGTTACTAACTAATTATTTCAGCTTCACCCCGTACCCTTTACAAATTGGGTTTCATTAAGACTCTCGTTGATAGAGTCTACAAGACTAATAACACCTGGTTAGGGTTTCACGAGGACATTAGCAAGCCTACAGGCAGGTGTTGTAAAAAGTTTGCCTAGCTTTTTCATAAGTACACATTTCGTTCTCTAAAAGAATCTTGTGTATCCGGCCTATGCTAAATTCTAATTTTTCAACCAAATTTTATATTCTTTTGAATATTCTTAGATCCCCTAGAATCGCTTACTATTCACGTAATTAAAATAATTACATGAAATCTTGCTGATGTATGGCACACTAGGTCTTCCTCTGATCCTCCTGAAATTTTATAATGTTTATTGGTATTGGCGATAAAAGTGTAGTCAAATTAAAGCTTTGTGCACAGTTTATGCATTAAATTTATGTCATAAAATATTGTATTTTCCTAAAACTAGTTTATCTGAATAATAACGAGTTACCAGGCACAAGTATGGCTTTTCACGATGATAATTTCCAGGTTTGAAAAAAGCCACTGCTCACCAAAATCCTTAGTTCCTTTGCCTTTAAAGCCCAACTTCATCAAAACATTGGCAACAGGAGGGATCAGCAAATCAATGACTACAAAGAAAACTTGATTGATGTTTGGAATTGATTTCTGTGATGTACACATGAAACCCAGGTATCATCTCGAGTTTTCTACAAATTTTTTCATGGTCGACTTTCTATAACTTCGAGTTTGCTGATAGCAAAATTGTTAATATCTCCAAAGAAAATAAAGCTATAAAATATTCCAAGAACATTAATAGGTGAAATAGATAAAAACATAAAAATTAAATGAGATAAAAATTAATTATTATAGATAAAAATACACGTGTATATACAGGTAATTTCAGAATTTAACATCGGTCTCATAAAGAGCATTCATCATTATAAAGTATTATCCGGCAATAAGTTCCAAATTAATACTCTACGCTTATCAGAGGAGGTTGAAATGTTAAGGAAAAACAGTGCGGCAAGCAGTCATACCTGGAAACTTCAAGAGAAGACATAAGAGAAGGGCATTCGATTGTGGTGTATTGTTTTACTGACTCACTGTTTTCACGTGTATACTCCTCAGTCGACCTGTGATGTCTTAACACTATGTATATTACAGTCGCTTCTTTCAATTTTGGCTCATTTTCCCAAACCGAAATTATCAGTCACGCTCAATAAAATATAATTTAAACTGATACGAACATCCTACACTTCAGCTGAGAATTTGCTCAAAACATTAGGAACAATAACTAAGGTCCTCAGCTGCTTGCAGATACCGCTGACTAGTATGCGTGTTGATCGCTTTGTAAGTTGTGAGTACATCATCCCAAGGTTCCAGACCTCTTCGATTCTTCCCTCTTCCCTACCCACCCCCCAGACTGGTCCCTAAATTCCCTTTGAAGAAACTCTTTTAAAGCCAGGGCTGAAGAGGGCTGTAATTCAATGTTGCCTTTATGTAGTTAAAGGTTCATGGAATCACGATAATCATTCTTTTGCGTTGTGTTTTATTGATTTTTGTTTTCGTTTTGTTTTATTTTTTTGGAGCTGGGGGAGGGGGTTGTGGGGCGAATACGTTAACTTAAAATTGAATTTATAGAAAGTTGACAAGGTCAATGTGTCAACAATTTTCTTAACGCTTGTTGCTACTGTGAAAACAAAACACCTCTTATTTCATGCTTTAATATATTATCGTCAAGGAATTAGTGAAAACGATGTTTATTAGACATCACACGACCTTTAAATTACCTTCATGAGCAAAGTGTTTATAAATGGGATTAACAATTTGCTGCAAGTGGAGTGGACACGTTTCTTAATAAAGTGATCCTCAGTCAGCATTTTTCTTTGAGGCTGGTAGTTGCTTCTTGTAATAACCGTGGTTGATATCTTGTATTGCACGATTGATAGTCAGGCTTGTGCCTTGTCAAACCTCTGCAATTGGGCCAACACTCTATAGCTGGAGGTTAGTTGAGTACCAAGACATGCTTATGGGGGAAAGGGACCAATTGACTTTGCGAAAACCTGGTTGTTTGGCGTTTCGCTTGAAGAAGGGCATCACCCCCCTTGAAGCTGGCAATAACGTGATACCGAACTTCAAAGCTTGACTGAAATCGGAAACCGCATCAAGAAGGAACGCAGTATGGAACCAATGAACCTCAAAGACCATTTTAACATCTCAACCCTATACAGGAGTAAACTTGACTGTCGGACATCTTAAACTAGTAGTCAATACTATATCAAAGCATACCTGTTTGTTTAATGAACTTGTTCTCATTATAGTAACATGTTTTGTCACTTAAAGTACTTTTCCATCTTGTGCGCATAACTGTAGATCCTTTTATGATGCAAAAACTAAGCTACACATCTAATTGACAATGACATCTGACGATGACGAAACCTCGTATATTATTTTGATAATTTTTGTGTTGGAAATATTCCCTCAAGCCTTACTTATAAGATACAATAACCTAAAAACACTTTCAATTATATCTATGCTTCAACAAACGAAGACTAAGGCAATTTATAAATTAAGGCATCTCTGCATTTAGAAATGATCTTTTGATTTCTTTTCCGAATCACGCACCAAAGGAATTATTATTAGTAACAAGAGGTCAATTAAGTCATTTTCCTCTTTCAAATAATCAGCCTCCATGTATTCTGTTCGTCGAGTTAGAGCAATAAGTCTATTTTCAACTTTTAGCATTCGTTCCTCTGTACCTTGAATAATACATTCAGAATTCAAACAGAATGGCTCTGCTTCAGAAAGGCACATGTTGGCGAATATTGTCTCATCACAAAACAACTTAAACTCAGTCCGATTACTTCCCTCGTGGAAAATGTCCATTAAACGCTCCTCAATAAAACGTGCCATTTCAAGCTCTTTTGCATTTTCCTCTGCGTTTGTTTTTGCGTCACTATATGATTCGTTAAGGACGGAAACAAGCATATTCATAAGAAATATAGTTGAGGATGTGCAAAACAAAAATGCAAACGTCGGACCAATGAAGGGTTTGTCCCTTCGAAGAGCGTCCACTGGGACTGCTTCTCCCAACAAGAATTTGAATTGAGACATGACTGCATTGAGGTAACTGGAATATTCTAATACGGCACCACCAAAAACCTGCATACCTGTTACAACAAATGCATTGAACACGATCTGAAAATAGACCACATACGAGAGTTGATAGCCTATAGATTGCCGAAAAGATGAAAACAAGTATATCACGTGTTGGTTAAAACGAATTAAATTCAGAAGCTTGACTGTCACCATAAAAACAGCCATGGCAATAGAAGCATTTTCTAGGTTAAACCAATCCAAGGCTGTGTGGAAATGTACGATTTCATATGGATTGGCTTGAATAGATTTGATAGTGTTCAAAACGCTTTTAGCTCTGATCATGTAAAATGCTACAGAGGCTACAGAGAAAATAATCATAAATAAATCCACCATGTTCCAAACAGACTTGAAGAAACCTAAGCGTTGTTGATAAAGGTGAACTAACATAACTATGAAATAAAACAGGACCATTGCCACGAACAGAAACTGGCCAATTAAGAAAAACATCAGAGCTCCTGACTCAGTGCTGTACAACTCAAGTGTTTCAATTCTCTGTGAAGTGTAGGCTGCACCAGTAGCTAAGGCCTCGTAAAAGTATGTGGCAACGCTAATCAAGTTTGTATTGACATTGAAAACGGCAAACTCTAGAATTACAGCTCGAGTTTGGCGATCAATCCATCCATTAGTAATAGTATCGTCGAGGACGCCTTGTGCAGTGCTTTCATCGTATCCCATGACTGCTGCATAACCACCCCCTTCATAACAGTTGTACGGCGCTATAATGGGATCGTTCCGAAGTTCTGCTGCTGATTGATACCGCCAAGGCTCAGGGCAAACTTGGGGAGCATTGGGCCACGAGGTATTGAGGGATAGAGGTATCCAACCTGGAAGGCTTAGCAAAGTCGTGTCCTCATTTTCTGGAGAATAGTCGTAATAACAATCCGCTATCATTTTCGCGAGTGATCTGCAGGAATCTTCAAATAAAAAAAATGGCATAAATTACTTTGAGATTTGCCCCTCTTGATAAATGATGATAAAGTGAAACAGAGAAAGAGAAAATTGCTGACAAAAGAAAAAAAAGCACGCTAGTGAATTTTTTATGATATCGGGTAAAAGCTTCTGGTTCTAAAATTGCTGTTGAGTTAAGTCCTAAGTAGCGAGTTGAAATGTATCAGTAAACTAGTATATGTTCTTTAATGCCTACGCCCCATTTTCTAGAGCCTCCAGTGGTATAATTTAGGATATAAGTTAGGAGCCTTTTAATTTCCAGATTACTAGACATGTAATTACAGTTATTGGAATTCATTAAGTCACTATGACATTTTCCTCTTTCAACCAGTACTTTTCAATTGCATATAAGGGATTTTTCCACCAATTTAGAAGCACCATTGTCAATCTTTAGTTTATTTATGAAAATGATACATTCTGATCTAAGTTTACTTTTTCTAATTCTGAGCTGTCGCAACCACGGCATTCCCACTAATATCGATATCTTGTTCCCGATGTACACGTCGTTTTTCTCTTCGAGTCCGTTGTACCACGCCTGGTTATAAATGTTTAATATAAATTCGTTCTTTAACCATGCTTCTAATCTGTGCGCATCCTTAACCTAGAATAAAGAACAAGAACTTATAATATAAACACATTAAGATCCAAGAACCCTTACGAAGAAGACAGAGGGTGCGATTCGCATGATCGTTAAACAAACGACAAGCAACAGCAAAGCAATAAACAAAAGACAGGAACAAAGCAAAGGGGAGAAAGAGACTCGCCGCCAATTCTAAATGCAAGTACCAAACAATGAATAACAAATGAAAAAATAGAGAATTCAAACGCCCATGGAACTCAATAGCAAACTTAAATACGAAATCCATGGTAACATCGCTACTACCTTTTTGTAAAGGTAGAAGTCATTATTTACATCCATTAGAAACCTGCTCCAGTACAGATATATTTGTCTTACCTTAGCCTGCTTACTTGTCATCGCTAGGTGTGGTATTGCGACTGACTTTAATACCTATTTCTCTTTTAAACATCCACGAGTCTGTAATCTTTCATTGCTATAAGGATCGATCGCCAGGCAAAATAGCTTTTGAATACTGCCAAATATTTTACAACTGCGGACAAAAAGTATGTTTATTTATCAGGAACCATAATCTTACCAGATTAAACTCAGTGAATCGATTTCTCGTCTCGGTGGTCATCAGAAAACGATTTCCATTCTTGTTTCCATAAGATACGATGGCCAGAAGAAATACAAATATTAAATGCAGAATAATGTCTCTTGTCATGCTTGTTAACTGAGCTTCTTTTTTTGATCTCTCCCTCATCTTTTCCTGCTGATATTTCTTAAAGCGCTGTTTCGGATCATCGCCCGAAAAATCTATCTCAATTGCTTGTAGATCGATAGCAGTCCCTTTTTCCTCTTCTTCTTCGCATTTGCCTTTGTTCTTTCTTGCCAGGAGAAAGGAAATAACGATAACCACTATCATAACCTTCGTAGGCTGCACAACAATAATATCTTGTCCATTGGAAATTAGAATAGAAGCTAGCCACCGCTCAGAGGTTTCCTTTCCCCACATCAAACTGTAAAACAGCGTAAACGTTGCTGCTGCCATAGTCGTACAGAAGCAAAAAAACCAGCCTACATAGACAAAGAAATGAGGAAGCAGGTAACCAGTGTCCGTTATTTCATCCAAAAGTCGTTGGGCCTCGTCTGTAACTTGGTATTTTTCGCTCCTTTTCTTCCTCGGTTTGCTGGACTTAAATAAGAAGGCAATTATTATGTTTATTGGTGCAATGATAATGCCACTTTGTGCTCCGATGACTATCTGTCTCCAAGAAAACTTGAAAGGCCCAACTTGTATCGCACCATCTGATTCACCACCAATGTTATAAAACATGGCATTTGCTATCATTGCACTAAACAGAACTGAAAGGCAACATGAAGCTCTTTGCACACGTGTGAAGGTACTGCTACATGCTTTTCCAAACACTGACATCCACAAGTGACTGTCGGCAATTTTTCTGGCAAAGCACGAACGCACCTGAGCTGAGAAGGCAGAGCGAGATTTGCTGTCCACAGTAACCCCTATTTGGCCGTCGTCTTTTTCCAACGCAAGCCCCCTATTTACAGGGAAAACCCACCTTTCTTCGGTCTGGCGGTCTTGGATAACTACGGTTTCTACAAACCAAGACGGATTATCACCCGAATTATCGTGAGCCAAAGTAATTTCTCTCAAAGAGCCAATGGATTCTTTCAACACGAGAACAAAGCCGTTAATACTCCCACGTCCGAAAAGCTCGCTCCACTCCCCTTTCTCCCTCAATGGAATTTGACTCTGCTCATAATTTTTCCCCTTGATACTGATTGTTATGTTAGCTGTTGTTGCGGAATGTTTCCAAACGCCAGTGCTTACAACCATATCGTAATAATAGGCTCCTTCTTTCACAAGCGGTATCAATTTGGGTGGGCAAATCTAAAAAAAAAAACAACAGCAATAAAACAGAAAACATTCAAAGGTCAAAATAATTCGAAATACACGACTTCAGGTTGAAATATGATTACCTTGTCTAGATCTCTCTTGTCGGCCCTCCTTGCAAAGATTAAGACAACGAGGTACAGGAGGAAAATACAGGCAATTATCACAAGTACTGAAATATTGTCACTTTCAGCAAGGTTTAAAAACCCGGTAAAAACTTTGTCGAAGTCAATTGGGTTTGGTGCTTGGATAAAATTTCCACCAAAAGATGTTAAATGATTGCAGAGACATTTAAGATGGGTGGTGTTCGAGTCTTGGCTAACCTTTAAAAAACACAAAATAAAACAAATCAATTAAGCGAAAGAAATGAACATAATATTGTCCTTTAATATATACCAAACAAGGGATTAGTGGTATTCGTGTCCGTTGATTAGCTATTTCAAAGGTGAATAGCAAGTACTATCCATCCCCGAGCAGCCGATGATACAAAAGCAGAGACAAGAGTTCAATTTCTTACCATTATTTGGTATAATGAAAGAACAAAACTGCTATTTTGTATCTGTGTGATACACATTAAAACAATTATTCTCCTCGACTTTTGTAAATGATTGTTTTCAAATGAAACTCAAGCACGATATTTATTAAATTAGCAAACTTTAATCCCGAGCTGAATTGGTGAATTGCTTTAGTAATGAACCTTATGACCCGTTGGACACAAAAAAGAAGACATGAAAAAGAAAGAAAGGTGATTAACGGCTTAACGATAAATTTATAGCCAATTAGCATTGTAGAATCTGAAATGTCTATACTGACAACTCCTTCCCATAAATATGTTAAGAATGACTAATCGGTTGTTATCGTCATGGAAGGGAGGCAACAATGACAATTGCATTAGGGATTTTACCCGGTAAAGCTTACTTAGTAGCAGAAAAATTACTAAATGATTAATTTTTACCCGGCAACCTTCTGCGGTCCACTCCTCTGTGTTCTCTGACCAATACAAACAACTCGATTGGGTGATGGTCAAGGTGTAGTTAACGTCTGTATTTGAATCATACTTCGGAAACACAGTGCTAAGAAATCCTTTTGGCGGTGGATCTTTAGTGCCCACACATGACCGTCTTTCGCGACGGTTTCCAAAACAGGATCTCTTTTGCCTGGAATGTTGACTTTCATTCTTAAGGCTTTTAGACAATAGGCCCGCGTAGAGGAAACCTGGCTTAGAAGGCATCACTGTAACTGAGCTACCTCTGATAAAGCAATTTGCATTAGCATCCGTTTGGTTGCCACATGTAGATGCAAACGCCATTGTAAAATTGTGGTCAAAGTCATTAATCGTTGGTCTTTTTCCAAATTTTATGAACAGACTGATTTGTAATCCTGCTTTGGCTAAACCCAACTTAAGAGATATAGGAACATTGGTTAGTTCTGCGTAATAACTTCGGACTGATATTTGATTTGGCTTCAGAAAGTTATGCTGCGTCCCTTTGGTGGAGTTTTGAGGTGGACTTGAAATGGGAATCAAAATCTCGATGTCATTGTCAAGATTTGAAACTTTTATCTTTTCCGCGCTGTTGCTTTTAAGCTCAAGACTCGTGACACGTGATTTGATTTTTTTGCTGCTATTGTCCCAAGTGAAAGGGTTAAAATCAACAGCTTGCATCTGAAAGAGAACACAATACGGAATTAGTAATTTTACTCAACAAGGGTGATACTAGGAGTTTTTCTCGCGTACAAAACATTTGAGTTAACTGATTTTGTCATTTTGTTATTGTAATTGAGATGTGGAGAAAAGAAAGTGTAATATAAACTAAGCCAGCGATGACTTGAATCATTCCCAAGTGAGTTAAGATAAGAATGGCATCATACCTTTACATTTATCTCTCCACCACCTATATTTCCAAGGCTGCTCGGCAGCTTGAATTTACTTGGTCCATCTCCCATGCTGAGTCCTTTTGCATCATTGGCTGTGACCTTTTTCAGAAATATTGTCAAGTTTGGAGTTTTTAGGACCAGCTCTTCTGATGGAACCAAGCGGCCAAAAAATGCATCACTCATGTTGCTCAGTTTTTCGGTGGCCTTCTTCACGAACTGAAAGGAAAGTTAGTGAATGTTGTTCAGTCATCTGATAACGTAGTTAATCCGATGACTTTTCTGACTTATTAGACCTGAAAAAATCTTTCTGCTTTCAAATCTGCTGCTTTCATTGGCCTTGCCGTTTTGTTCGCTTAATGTGAATTCTATTCTGCTTAGAACTGACCTATCCTGAATTAATGGCGAAAACGAAACTCCAACTAGGGAACGTATGGAGAAAGGACTGATCTCTACGATAGTCGTAGTTGTAACTGAACGTGTGATCTTTACCTCTGGAGTGGGTAGGGTTACTGCTAAGTCTGTGTCGTCCTGACTCGATCCTGCAGCTAACTTGATAATATTTGTGAGGCAGCCTGTAATACTTGTAGCTGTTTGTTCTAACTCCGGCGTGAAAGGCTCCTCTGGATCGTTAAGGATGGAAACCATCATATTAACTGTAATATCAGTCAGTTGCATCGTTATTTCCTAAGGAGAATAACACCAATGTGTCATGTACCGCACTAGAATTAAAATTGTAAGGAAAGATTGGTGGATTGGAAAACTTAGAACATTTGCAAATCAGATCTATTTATTTTTCAAAATACCAATAACGAGTGACTAAAAAATAATAAAGATGTCAATTATTACGATTCACCTTAGAGGTTAAGCTTGTTGCTTATCGCGGTTAACAGATCAAAATATTTCGAAGGGATGCATCGTTTTCTGTAGATAATTTGTCACTAATGGTTATCGTTCTTAGGTTTGAACTTGGATTTACGTTACTAAAAGGATTTAAAAGAAAGAGGAGATAAAAGTGGTGTACCATATTGTTATTGTTGCTGTCACCGCTACCGTCACTGCAGCTCTTGCATTTTTGTTCAACCCGTAGTCCCATGGCCAAGCTTACTACTGACATAACCAAGCGAGACATTTCAAGATTCTCTGGTGTTTTAGCTGTAAACTTCGATATCAATTTGTTGGAAATCTAGCAAGAAAAAGAAATGGCACGTCTCATTAACAAATAGAAAAGGCTTTAACTGTGCTCTGTTCAGTTGTAAAGCATACAGAAAGCGGCTAGAGGACGAAAAAAGTGTAGGGAGAAACGAATTGTAGTTGAGTGTTTCTCCCCACTTCTTGAGTGCTCTAGCCACGTCCTAAGTACTCTACAACAGAACAGAGCACAGTTAAGGCTTCTGTATGTTTTTTAATAATAAAAAAGCCGTTAAATTCCCCGCTCATTACTTTCAATTTTCAAAACAAACTTCATTTCCAGAGAGAAAAGAGAGTCGTTAACATGCTGCATACTCCCATAGAGCACGCTACAATAAGCCGCTCAGAATCCGCGTTCGAATTGTTATGGGCAATTGATGTTACTTCTAGAAATTTTCGGACTGCTGAGTCATGCTGACTTGCATATCGTAGAACTTTCGAAAATATTTTATCAAGTCATGAATTTATTACGTAAAACTACTAAAATAGTTCTGGTGTAAGCTGCTGGAATGTTCCAGAACACTTTGTGATTATATTTAAATACTCGCTCATATAGAAGTAGTGGTTGTTGTCGGAGCGACGACTGTTTTGAAAGCTTTACCTATTGAAATTACTTAGTGCAAGGAACTTTGGAGACAGCAGTGAGATTGTGTCAGTAGTGAGCTAGGAGTTAGACTGTGGTGGGCTTAATTAAATTGATTAACGATAAGTATTGTACTGCTTTTGGGGGTCGCTCCTTGTTAAGAACATTACTCACTTTTTAATAAAGTGGTTGAGTTTATGAAATTGTAGCTTTTTTTCTGTCGGTAAGCTTGTACCGTAACAGATTGGGACAAATTATGGTTGAAGACTAAAGCCATCAAAGGTATCAAACCATCAAAGTTCACAAACTATCAAAGGTCATAATATGCAATTGTTTACAGCCTCAAATGGTAGATGGAATTTAACACTTTTGCCTGAAGCTTTTTAGTCTCCAGTGTATAATCTGATAGTTACATGTTCAGTGAAATCCGGCCTAATTGTAGCTCATTAAAACACGCAAGTTTTTTCTCATGCCAAGTAGACAACAAACTTCCTAAGGCCAGTGTGTTTTACGATTAAACAATAACCGAATTAACCGGAATATGAGGATTGCTCGGGATGACTGCGCCGTAAAACTCGGCTGTTGTGATTGATGCGGCCTTCCACTCAATTCATCCACTCAACGCATCAGAAAGGATATCAGAGTAGGCTCCTAGTTATTCACTCGAAGGGCGGCTAATGTAATTTCTGAGGCTTGCTTCACTGCGATGACCGGAGATCACCATGATGAGCTACCCGCGATGAACCTCAGCGTGGTCGCTGTCGCTTTGACACCGTCATGTTTAGTATGAATTTTAACTGTTATGCCGGCTTGGCTATATTTTTCATCATTCCCGTTTTGCTCTGTTCGGTTTTTTCTGTTTTTTAACACGACACCTTATAAATTATACAAGTGTTAACTGTCTCTGATTTCTATTATCGTCCGTAAGCTTGCAATCTAACTGAGCGTGGAAAACTTTAAAGTTTGGACTGTCGACCTCTTCGTTTTCTGTTTCATGATTTTCATCTCTGCTTACTTTATAGTAATGTCAATTACGGCGCTTGGCACTTTTTAAAAAGCTTTGTTTGGTTCTTCTGTTGCTGCTTGCCGGATCGCTTGCTCCGAAATTTCATTCTCAATTCATGAAAAAGAAAAAAAGCTAGAGAAGTCCGGGAAAGGGTCGGACATGAACAATTTTGCAGATGGTGTGACGGAGAGTTAGTTTTAGCCGAGCTCTTTACTTTGTACTCTGACAGAACACGCTCTTTCAACCAATGACATCGCGCGTTAGATCCGAATTTCATTATAACATGATCTATTGCACATATTTTAAGTAGGCTTACGACATAAATAAACGAAATTCGCAATTGCTACGTGTTCCAAAAAACAGCATAAAATTTAATTCTGAAAGTTTAAGCATTGTTGCGGACTGAATTTGAGCAAATTTATTAAAGTACCAATGCTTTGTCTTTAGGGTCCAATTCTTGTCCACATTCAGTTTTTGTCTTTGCAGACTTGAGAACAGATATACCAAGTTGAACAGCTCGGCTGAGTTCACCCTTGTTGAGGTATTCATCCAGCTTGTTACCTTCCCCGACTACAAAACCTTTTAACTTGTTTGCAACTTCTTCAAGAGATGAAGCACATAGATCAAGGCCAGATGATGGCCTTACCTGCAAGGAATAGGTGAGACATATCGAAATATCTTTTTCGCGTTTAAGTTAAAGTTTTAAGCCATTATTGGATCCAAGCGGTGATGAGAGGAAATTGGATAATATTGGAAGGTTAGCGAGTACACAGAAAACAGTTTCTAAAGAGCGTTTACAAATCAAATTGCAAAATTCAAAGATTATGAGTTGCGTAAACAGAATTCCCCCGTATATAAACAATTGCAGTACCTTGATAAACAATTTCTCTTCAACAGATACTCCAGCCGCATTCTTAATGACAATAGTGACTTGTTGTTGGAAATCTTCGTTCGGCGATCCTGCAGATAACATTGTCGACACAGACGAGGGTGACGTGCCATAAGATATAGGTTCCTCTCCAAGTGCAAATTCATATGTCAATGGCAAGCTCGTGTCATGCCAATTGAAGCAATTAAAAGTAAACTCAGTCTCCAGTGAGACGCCTTCAGAGACCGACGGCGCGCAGTAACCATCATGCGGCTCTCCAGCGGTTTCAAAGAGGAGCACAGAAAACCCGTATGCTTCTTTTGAAGATGTTACATATAATGTTAGATTATACTTCGATTTGGATTGTAATGAATTTTTCTTGATTATCATACGGGTAGAATTTTCAGCTGTTGAAGTCATGTTGGGTAAAATAGGTATATTTTTCCAACTGTCTGGGCCTATAAGCATGGACAAACGCCATTCGTAGACAGATCCATTGCAAGGAGAATTGAGACACTCTGATGTCACCCGGAGCTTGTTTGAAGCAGACACTCTTGCGTTACAATCTATAAAGCATCTAAGGAAAAAAAATAGAAAAGCATAGACAACTCACGAAAAGGTGTAAAATCAACTGCAACTAAATGATACTTAATCAATAGAATTCCCGGCATCAATTACGGAAGTGAAAACACAGCTTTAGTCGATTGGCGAATCGCCCTTTCAAACCACCAGCTGCATGTCTTAAGTAAGTCAATGTTAGTTTAGGAGCAGTCTTATTAAAGAACGACTAGCCTTTTCGAGTTCTATCGCTAGATATAGGTTAAGTAATCTACAAATACAAAGTCAAATATTCATCTGAATGTTAAAAGCACTTTACTTCTCTATTTTTTTCAGTAGGATTATCTTAACTCTTTCATTGAAACGCTGCGTACCTTTCTTAAGGTCTCCCTCCCTAGTTTAAGCATGTTAGCTTCTGGGAAGCTATGGTTCTATAAATAAAAGTCAACTTCTTTCAGACTATACATATTTGTAAGAGCTTTCCTTTCTCTATTCCTTGAGTATTACATTTTCATTAACTAACAGTTTATCCTGCATAAAAATTACCTGAGGGTCACCTGTGGTACCTCTCCTACAGCTATCTCAAAGGACATTTCGGCATAGGAACTTCTCACATCCTTGGACACTGTCAGCCGTAGGAAGAAGGTCTTATCGATCTCAAGTTTACTTGGATCTATGGTAATGATTGTACGGTTTAAGTTTCCTTCGTTTTGAAAAGAACCGAAACAAGTGTTGCTTACAGAAGTGTCACTCCGACAGGACCAACTGAAATTGAGCCCAGTATGTATTCCAGGGCCAATGTCTGCGTCGTAACTTAAAGAGCCATCCACGGTGACGTTTTGCTTGGACCCCCACCGTACACTGTTTCCTCCATCAAGAATGGCTCGTAAGGGAGCTGCAATAACCTCGATGAAGCCATAATCAAAGGCGTTGAGAATTTTTGGGGATGCTGGATCTCCGACTGCAAGTGTAGCATTGAATTTGACTTGATAGATACCAGCAGGTATGGATCGTTTGTTTATCGTCCACTCCGTTGTCCCATGACTAACTATAGTTCCTAATGCTGACTCCGAGGAAGTTAGCTCCATTTCGTTAACAACGCTCCATTCAAAGGCACTTGTCAGTACGGTTAAATCTTTGTTTAGGCCTTGTATTAGGGCTTCTCGGACACTTTTGACTGAGCGTTGCACAGGTGTGGCATGATACTTGTCTTTTGAAATGTTTCTGATAGTCACTGAGAAATCTCCTGAGGATGATATGGTTAACATAGCTGTTACATTATTTTTATCCCCAAAGAAAACAAACGTTTGTTAGATGGGTCAAATTCCCGATAAATTTACCAAAATAGCCCCGTGCCTGCCATTTCGGTAATCGATTTTCAAGGCCTAGATAAATCGTGCATTTACTAAATATCTCTTGTTCAGGGGCTGAAATACAATAAACTGATGGTTATGACAAATTATCAGCTAAATATTCTTTCAATGAAATTTGACAGAATTCTTACCAACGGGATCACATGATACCCCATTACCAATGTAGTTTTTTCGGCACTCACAGCTGAAGGATCCCGGATTGTTAAAACAGTAAGCAACTCCGACAGTTATGAGCTGATATTGCACATTCGTCTATATCTATAGAATCATAGGAAAGAGCATAAATTTCGAGGAATTTCTTTGTTTCAGGGTGTACCAATGAAGCTCTTGATCAATTTCCTTCAACAAACAAAAAATTGCGGCCTCAAACCTACCAGTGCATTTCCAGAGAGAACGAGAGGCAATGCCTGATTCGGTACCTAAACATGTAAACATCTCTCACCTACACAAGCTGTACCATTTCCTTCATACCCTGCTATACATGTACAATGAAAAGATCCAACAGTGTTGTTACAAACAGCCAACGCGTCGCAGTTGTGCACATTTGTGGTACAGTCGTCGATATCTGAGCGAGAGAAGAAAACAACTGGGGTAAAAAAAACGCTTGAAGCCTTTAAGACACCAGTGGTTATCAAACTCCTAGGAGTGGCACTCAGTTTCACAGATGTTGTATTTGTCAAAAATGATTGGATGCTGAGGAGCAAAAGTCTTAATTACTTCCTCGATCAGTAAGCTCTTGGATGACTTTCTCTCTGTTTGCCTCATGTTCTTCAATATCTTCGCCACGAATGCTGAAAGTTAATTTTTCGCTGTTGAGCGAGAAAAAAAAAAATCCTAATATCTGCCGTGAGGAAGTCGTCCTTTTTGAAAGATACTGGAGCTATCGCTGAGCTTAGTTCTTCGCATTGCCTTCGAAATAATAGAAGGATCAACCTTTTTCCTGGTGTGTTCTCCCTCTTGAAATACTTCAGTAAGATAGTTTTTCTGAGCATCGCTGGGGTTCTCTCTGTTGCTATCGCTGACTTCAGAGTCTATCACATCAGTTGCGCTGGACTTTCATTCCCTAACTATAAATATACGTCTTCATTTACAGAACGGCATCACCGCTACGTTCCAGTTTAGCTGCATCATTGCCTTGTCGTACAGCGTTTCTTGTTCCAGGGCATACAGTTACAGATGTTTTTCTAAGGACTAGAAATTCTGGATGGACTTGATACACCCCACCTCTGGACAATATAATAGCCCACATCCTTATTCACAGGTTTCGTCATCGCTGTCATTCTCTCCTACTGAGGTCTTTGGTAATTCTGTTGCCTTTTTTTTTTTTTTTTTGCGCTTGTCTAGCTTTGACGGTTTGAAAAAAAAAAGCGTTGGAAATTGCATCATTTGTAATCTTGATTAGCTGAGGAAGAGAGCTTCTACTTTCTGACAGAAAGTACTCCGGGGTAAAAATTTACCGGAACCAACTCCATACGCTCCCTACGTTAGCATTCCTTCGTTGGTGCATGTAGTGTTATTAATAGAACTAACACTTTTTTCCACTTTACTGGCATTGACTTTTTAGTAGGTACGTTGTGGACCACTCACTGTAACGTTGACTCCAGCCATTCCGCTAGATGACTCATGGCTGTCATCATTTGCGATGCTGTATCGATGTCATGGCTAGCATTTAAATAGATTCTTATCTAACTTTCTATCGTGGCGGCCTTTCAGTCAATTGAACTTTTTCTACCTTAAGGGTCTGAAAAGTTAACGCGCTTCGGGTTGATTCCATGCCTAGTCAAGCGTTTCTATAGATACCCCGTGAGGTGTCAGCGGTTACGCTAAAGCCATCGTCTCAATAAGCCATTTTCGATATATCAAATTCTAACATGACCTTGAGGCTATGGGGAATAAAACAAAATACATTACCTATTTCTCCCTCGAACCCTCTGTGATTTTATTTGTTTTCTTCCACCACGCCTCGGAGAAGTTTTACTGTGACTCGTTTTAAAATAACTTACGACAAAGGAAAAGGGAGAGAGCAGGAAGGTTCAGAACTTATCAAGAGTAAAATACTTAGATTGTAGTAGGCAGTGGTTACAATCAGCGAACTAATTTAATCTTTCGTTCTTTTTCTCCTTAAATGAGCTTTATCTACTTAAACAATAGTTTCAAATAAGAAACAAAAATATAATCAGTAAGGATCGGGGTTAGATGATTGTTAGCTCCTATTTCGTGTATTTAAATCTCGACCTTCGTTCCCGAAGCCATCTGTTTCACAGTCCAATGTTCTATTTTTGCAGAGTTGTCGCTTTCAGTAGACCTCACTTTGAATTAATTAGAATTATTCCGCATGGAAACGAGAAACATGTCACTGAAATAACAACATTCCGCTCACATCTGGTTCGCGGTTCGGTTGAATACTAATATTTAAGCAAAGATCTCTTACGTGAACTAATTACAGCCTCCTTTTCATCGACATGGGAATAAGGAAACCCCAAATAAAAAACCCCAAAATACGCTTTGTAAGATGTTGAATATCCTGCCAGGTTTTTTTGCTTTTATGTGAACGATGCCACAATTGGGACTGTAGCCCTCCTCTTCAAAACAGCAAAATGTAAGGTAAGAGGATATTATGTTAAATAAGCCGTATGTTAAACGTAAAATGAGAAACACTTGAATTTGCGCGGGTATCTGTATATTTTCGGCTAATTAACAGCGCCATCGAATCGGTGCTTTATATTCAAATTTAAAATTTGATTAAATTGAGCTGAATAATTTCCCCCAAAAATCCTTTGGAGATCGAAAAAAACTACACTCCATCTTCCAAAAGCCAGATTTTCAGTCAATTACTTTGTGTAGCGCATAGTCGAATAATGGGTCACTTTTGACCCCTTTTTAAATTACTCACAAGTGGGTCGGATAAATTCAGTTATATTGCCTAAGGTTAAAAAAAAAACTTAGAATATTCTTCACCCTGTCCAAACCGTCTTGTTCTCGACTTAAGACAACACCGCGCCTACCAGCTGGGTTGCAATATCTTCAATCTCCCTTAAACTAATAATTGATCGTGCTCAACGAGGATGCCTTTAGATCACTATGCTCTCAGAAGTTGATAAGTGTACCAGCTCTTCTCTCCATATTGACAGATTGTAATAGTAAATTTTTGTTAGCAGCGTCTTTGTAATGCTTTGTAAAGCATGGAAACCCTGTAGGCAATTCTTCCACGACTATTCCAGTAAAACACAATTGTAACTGCAAAGGCTTACGATATAATTTCGTTGTAACATAAACGTCCCCTGAATAAAGGCGACAGATACCAAACAAGAAATACATTTCCATAGTCTTTAGGAGCATAATTAACCCATTTCGCGCAACGTTCATTAAATATTCTAATCTCGAAAAAAAACCCTGTTTCTAACATGAGTGTCCTTTATTACAAAATTATACAAGAAAAAACATACCTCCACTCCCTATACCTCTACTAGTTACCACGAAGAAGATTTGAACCTGTAGAGAGAGGGATTTTTTGCTCTGTAGGTTAAAAGGTAAGATTATTTCTAAGTGTACCAGTCTAAAACAGGAAAATATTCAAAAGTCAGGCTGTTTACCTTTAATGAAAGTAAGAGCCTTTGAGCGTTCATCTTGTCTCTTCTTTATCCCAAACCGAGCAAAAGCATGTTACGTAATCATTGTTTCAGTACATAATCCTCCTAATTGTGGTTTTTTTGCTGCTAGGAAAACTTCCCCGCTGAGATTTCAGTGAAGGAAAAAATACACATCAATTTTTTATCAGATCTGCGCAATGGCCATGGAAGTGCATATTCGATAAATTTTAACCAAGTAATTGATTCTAATATATAGTGTCCTTTTGTACAAAATCACACAAAAAAATATACCTTCACTCCCTAAACACCACCTCTGCTAGTTACCACAATCAAAATTTAAACCTATAAAAAGCGGGGTTTTTTTTAATTTTTGCTCTGTAGGTTAAATAATACGTTTATCTCTCAGATTACCATTCTAAAAAAGGACACATTCAAAAAGTCATTCTTCTCACCTCTAGTGAAAGTAAGGGCCTTTGAGCATTCATTTTGCCTCTTCTTCATCCCAAATCGAGCAAAAGTATGTTACGCAATCATTGTTACAATTCATAATCTTCCTAGTTATAATTGTTTCTGACAGGAAAACTTTCCCCGCTGAGATTTCAGTGAAGGAAAAAATACACATAAGTTTTTAATCAGGTTTGCGCAATGGCCATGGAAGCGCATATTTGATAAATTTTAATTTGATAAATTTTGCTCTGTAGGTTAAATAATACTTTTATCTCTCAGATTATCATTCTAAAAAAGGAAACATTCAAAAAGTCATTCTTCTCACCTCTAGTAAAAGTAAGGGCCTTTGAGCATTCATTTTGCCTCTTCTTCATCCCAAATCGAGCAAAAGTATGTTACGCAATCATTGTTACAATACATAATCTACCTAGTTATAATTGTTTCTGACAGGAAAACTTTCCCCGCTGAGATTTCAGTGAAGGAAAAAATACACATAAGTTTTTTTATCAGGTTTGCGCAATGGCCATGGAAGCGCATATTTGATAAATTTTAATTAATATAATTGACTCTAGTATTAGAGTGTCCTTTAGTACAAAATCAGACGTGAAGAACACTTTTACTCCCTAAATATCAGCTAGTTACCACGATCAAGGTTGAAACCTTTACATAGCAGGCTTTTTTTTTTAATAAAAGTAAAGGCCTTTGAGCATTCATTTTGTCTCTTCTTTATCCCAAACTGAGCAAAAGCGTGCTACGTAATCATTGTTTCGATGCACAATCCTCTTAATTATAATTGTTTACGGACAGGAAAAATTTTCCCGCTGAGATTTCAGTGAAAAAATTCACATTAATTTTTACTCAGGTTTCGCTCTAGCCATGGAAGTTCATATTCGAGAAATATTAATCAAGTAATCGAGGAAGGGAATTGAGTAATTTTCCTACCGTGCTGCAGCCATGTTTTTTGCCTTAAATATGCGTTCGACAGAATGAAAGTAATATCATTTATATGATGGTAAGATAGACAAATAGAAATACGAATATTTTTTTTAGATTGAAGGTAGCAAGAAACTTAATTTTTGCTTTTGTCCCAGGGTTGTTATTAAACAAAATAATTTCTTAACACATCTCTTTCTTTACCTCCTCATGTAGTTTTAATTTTTTCAATTGGTTAGAGTGACCTGTTTCAGGCCATTGGTTATGGAAAAAAAGTGAAATAGCAGGTGAGCGACGCTTAGCGAGTTCCTTGAAACCAAGCTAACCTTGGTTTACCCACTTTTTGACTGTCTTGGCTGACTGAGAGCCAGTTACAGGATGTTGATGAATACGATCGCACATATCAGAGCGGTTAGGCATCCCACGGCTTTCCCAGACTCCAGAAGCTTTTCGTTATTCATTCGTTCGATAGTTTTCTTTTTGGGGAACTGTTTGTTTGACTACTGATTTTGCTAACAGTATAAATATTGTACTCATTTTGCGAGTTTGTGAATATGAACGAGAACCCCCAACTGAAATATTATTTCTCTGAACTACCTAGGTTACATAGTTACTGCAGAGCTTATTAAATTATAAATAGATAGGCTTCCCTAGACACAGTTGTTTTGGATGTTCTGACAATGATAAAGGCGGGGGTTCCTTAAGACAGTTTTCAGTCGATACAGTCTTCTGCATGCAATTCGTTCCCTACGAATGAGACTAACCCAGAGAATCTTCCCTTTTAACTATTAGCGGAGCTCGTAGCTCGCGCAGCGTAGCCATTTTAGAAAAAATAGTAGTAACCCATCAAGCCGAAAAAAATTGGACTTACGACCGTTTGCCGACCGTACAAGGCGCTACTTTCGGCATGCGCGGCTAACTGTAATGGGGGCACTATCTTAGCCATTTTGAAATGGAGGGGCGGAGGAGAATGTAATGCGCAGCGTAACTTGGGTACCCCATTAGTGCACATTGCCTGAGTGCCGAGCTTAAGCGCTGCGTACCACGTGCACACGGTTAGGCATCACGAGGGCTTCACGTGGGCTGGTAGATGTGAAGCCGCGTAAGCAAATAGAATGCAACCCATGTTCTGAGCGGGAAAACAAACTGGTGAGGTTGTGGTTGAACAATAATTCTCAGTATTTTGCAGTTTCTGATCAACTCGCAAAGCAACAATACCGACAGAGCTAAAACTTTGTCAACTGAAGTAAATTGTTATAATTCAAGTTCGTGGAGAAAGGGTTTTGAGTGAAAATAGGCTGGAAAGAAGGAGACAGAGCGACCAAAGAAAGCAAGACGTAAAAGGCGAAAAGCAAGTCGAGAAAATGCGCCAGAAAGTTAGAAAGGACGCTAAAATAGGCAGAATACGGCGAGAAGAACGTGAAAGAGAAGAAGGAAAGGTAAAAGTAAAAAGGCAAATATTTAGTGAAGAGCAACGTGAGAAGGAAATGCAAAGGGTTTAAAAACAGACTTAAAAGAGGTCATCAACAAAGAGAAGCGAATTACAAAGAATCCGAGAAAGGAGTAGAGGTAAGTCGTGTCATATCTGGGTTTTCTCTTACGCTAAGGCCCAGAAAAACTTAAATCTTTTTTAACAATCGTCGTTTGATACTCGCTTCAGTTTGTAGTTCTGATCACGTTTCGGTAAAACAATGACTTTCGCATTCATTTCAAAGTGTTCGTATCCTTTAAATTATTTCTTTTCTCATCTTTTAAATGTTTAGCGGTCGTGGTGTTAAAGGAAAATAAATTATCTTAGGGAGTATGTTTTGCCTAGAAAGTTTTCAAATGATAGCTAACGGCGTGAGCAAGTTTCTATCATACTATCTTCAATTGACTGTCTGTCGCAGGGTTTACTTTTCCCATTTAAAAAACTTAAGCTTTGTCGAAGATGTGTTGTTTTACCCTAATGACGAAGAAGAAGCCTTTAACAAAATTAAAGTAAAATGAGACTGAGTAAGCGATATTCATGTTTACAGTAACTTTGAAGCGGTAATTTGATCTTAACAACATACAATTGGGTGGGATAATTCTAAAATTATCACTACTAATCGGCGTTACCACCAGCGCCTTTGTTTGGAGGCTTGGCATATTAACTCCGCCCACGCTCCTTTAAATCGTGACGATGGCGGTTTGCTTCCTAGCGCCCATTTACACCTCGTCAGAAAAAAGACCGCTAATTAGTGATCACATAAAAGGACCTCTTGTTGCAGCGTTTAGATCACCCCTGATGAAGGCACTAGACAGGAGTGTCGAAACGTTGGGTCTATGAATTGTAACTTCTTCGGTTACATTCATTAAATCTGCAAACCAAAGTAGCATCAAGCCATGTCGGGCTTGAGAAAGTCACTACCTGCTAAAATCCTTATTCGTTGCCAACTATATTGCGGGCATCTCCGCCATTACGTAATTGAAGGGCGATGAAAAATATGATGCGCCGTCGCCATTGCCTAAATAATTTGGATACCCCATTAGAGTGCGCCAGTAGACACCGCGAGGACCACACGTGATAGCGTGATAGATGTGAAGCCGCGTAAGCAAATAATTTTGCAACCCGCGTTTTGGGCGGGAAATCAAACTGGTAGTTGAACAGTATATCTCAGAATTTTGCAATTTTTAGTCAACTCGCAAAACAACAATACTGGCAGAGCTAAAGGTTTATCAACCAAAGTAAATTTTTATAATTCAAGTTCCGTTATGAAAGGGTTTTTAAGTGAAACTAGGCTGGAAAGAAAGAAACTGAGTGACCAAAGAAATCAAGCAGTGAAAGGCGAAAGTGAGTCGAGAAAAACGCGTAATAAAGTAGCAAAAGACTCTAAAACGGGCAGAATACAGCGAGGAGAGCGCGAAAGAGAACAAGAAAAGGCATAAGTAAAAAGGGAAATACTTAGCGAAGAGCAACGTGAGAAGGAAATGCAAAGGGCTCTAGAAGACAGACTGAAAAGAGGTCATCAGCAAAGAGAAGTGAATCACAAAGGATCCGAGAAAGGAGGAGAAGTAAATCTTGTCTTATCTAGTTTTCTCTAACGCAAAGGTCTAGAAAAATTCAAACCTTTTTTTTTTTTATATCAATCATCGTTTGATATTAGCCTCAGTTTATAATTCAAATCACGTTTCGGTAAAGCAATGACTTTCGCATATATCGCTTAAAGCCCTAACGCCGATTCATCACTCGAAAAACATTTCATATTGCTCGTACTCCTGAAGCTATTTCTTGTCCTTTCGATTGGAATCTTTAATACAGACGTGGTATTAAGGAAAAAGAAGTTATCTTACGGAATATGTTTTGCCTAGAAAGTTTTCAAATGATACCGAACGGCGTCAGCAAGTTTCTATCCTTCTCTATTCAGTTAACTATCGCGGGGCTTTCCTTATTTTCAAAAAAAAATCGCGCTTTATAGAAGATGAATTGTTTTAACGTAACAAAGTAGTGGCCTTTCCCAAAATTTAAATAAAATTAGATTGAATAGCGATGTTTATATTTACGTTAAGTCTGACGCAGTAATTTGATTTTAACTCAGCTAACTCCATTTTACTCGTGAGTTTGGGATCACTCAAGGTAGTGTGGATGCATTTCTGTTGGTATAACTATTGTAAATACAGTATCAATTAGTGACAAAAATTAATGATTTCCTGTGGGCGAGAATGTTTGGGAGAAGTTATGGTGGTAACTGATCCTCTTTTTGCTAGGATGCATAGGCTTTGATGATTATAATGTGCATCTTCTAGTTTTCAAAATTTAAATTTTGTATTATTTGTAACTGTTTACCATATAAATTTCTCTGCTCCTTAAGACCTCAAAAGTTAAAGAGGATGAGTCTATTTCCCCAACCCCCTCCCCATACCCCGAACCGGTCCCTAAATCCCCTCGACGAAACTCTTCTATAGCCATTGCTGAAGAGTTTTATTACAGTCTTGGCGAGACCTATATTAACATTATTTATGTGTGGATAACACTCCTGTTTCTACTAAATCCTCGACAACACCCCTCCACCATTCAATGTTGCCTGTAGGGAGCTAAAGGTTCATGGAATCACGATAGACATTGCTTGGTTTTGCGTTATATTCTTTTTGTTTTGTTTCGTTTTGTTTTTATAAGGTGGGGGGAGGAGGGGAAGGGGTGTTTGTGGGGTGAATACTTTAACTTAAAATTAACATTGAAGTAATAGAGGGTTAAAAAGGCCAACGAGTGAACAATTTTCACACCGACTGTAGTTACAGTAAAAACAAAACACCTCTCGTTTGATGCTCCAATCGGTAATAGAGAAATCGATATTTATTAGTCAACGCACGACCTTTAAGTTACCTTCATGAGAAGAGTGTTTATAAATGGGATTACCATTTTGCTGTAGCAAGTGGAGTGGACAAATTTCTTAATGATGCGATCTTCAACTGGCACTTTTCTCTGTGGCTAATTGGGGCTTGTCTTAATAACCGTGGTTCATAGGGTTGTGCCACACCTCAGCCACTGGCCTAACACTCTATAGCTGGAGGGTAGTTGAGTGTCAAAACATGACTATGGGGGAAAGGGCGCAGTTGACTTTGCGAAAACCTGGTGGTTGGGTATTTTGCTTGAAGACAGGCATCACCCGCCTTTAAGCCGGTATCAACGTGATACAGATCGAACTTCAAAGCTCAACCGGAATCGGAAACCACATCAAGAGGGAACGCAATATGGAGCCAATGAACCTCAAAGACCATTTTACCATCTCAACCTATACAGGAGAAAACTTGACTGCCTGACATATGAAAGGCCATATACTTGACATCTTAAGCTAGTAGTCAATACTCAATCAGGGAAAAACTGTGTGTTTAATAAACATGATTTTCTAATAGTCAAATGTTTTGTCACTTAAAGTATTTTGCCATCTTGTGCGCATGACTGTAGATCTTTTTATAATGCAAAAAGTAAGTTACACTTCCAATCAACTATGATACCGGACGATGACGAAACCTCCTTCATTTGGTTTGATAATTTTTTGATGGTAATATTCCCTCAAGCCTTACTTATAAGATACAATTACCTAAAAGAAAAACATTTAATAATATCCACGCTTTCAAGAAAAGAAAACTAGGCTAACTTATAAAATAAGACATCTCTGCATTTAGGGACGATCTTTTGCTTTTTTTTCCGAATCACGCACCAAAGAATTCATCATTGATAACAAGAGGTCAATTAAGTCATTTTCCTCTTTCAAATAATCAGCCTCCATGCATTCTGTTCGACGAGCGAGGACAATTAGTCTTTTTTCAATTTTTAGCATTCGCTCCTGTGTACATTGGATAATACTTTCAGAATTTAAACAGAATGGCTCTGCTTCAGAAAGGCACATGTTGGCGAATGTTGTCTCATCGCAAAACAACTTAAACTCAGTCCGATTACTTCCCTCGTGGAAAATGTCCATTAAACGCTCCTCAATAAAACGTGCCATTTCAAGCTCTTTTGCATTTTCCTCTGCGTTTGTTTTTGCGTCACCGTATGATTCATTGAGGACAGAAACAAGCATATTCATAAGAAATATAGTTGTGGATATACAAAACAAAAACGCAAACGTCGGACCAATGAAGGGTTTGTCCCTTCGAAGAGCGTCCATTGGGACTGCTTTTCCTAACAGGAATTCGAATTGAGACATGACTGCGTTGAGGTAACTAGAATACTCTAATACTACTCCACCAAAAAGTTGCATACCCGTTGCAACAAATGCATTGAACACGATCAGAAAAAAGAGCACATACGAGAGTTGATAGCCTATTGATTGCCGAAAAGATGAAAACAAGTATATTACGTGTAGGTTAAAACGAATAAGATTTAGTAGCTTGACTGTTACCATAAAAACAGCTATAGCAATAGACGCATTTTCTAGGCTAAGCCAATTTAAGGCTGTGTGGAAATGCACGATTTCATATGGATTGGCTTGAATAGATTTGATAGTGTTCAAAACGCTTTTAGCTCTGATCATGTAAAATGCTACAGAGGCTACAGAGAAAATAATCAGAAAGAAATCCACCATGTTCCAAACAGACTTGAAGAAACCTAAGCGTTGTTGATAAAGGTGAACTAACATAACTATGAAGTAAAAGAGGACCATTGCCATGAACAGAAACTGGCCAATTAAGAAAAACATCAAAGCTCCTGACTCAGTGCTGTACAACTCCAGTGTTTCAATTCTTCTTGTAGTGTAGGCTGCACCAGTAGCTATGGCCTCGTAAAAGTATGTTGCAACACTAATCAAGTTTGTATTGATATTGAAAACGGCAAACTCTAGAATTACAACTCGAGTCTGGCGATCAAGCCAACCAAGGCCAATAGTTTCGTCGAGGACACCTTGTGCAGTGGTTTCGTCATATCCCATAACAGCTGCATAACCACCCCCTTCATATGAATTGTATGCCGCCTGGATAGGATGGTTGCGAAGTTCTGCTGCTGATTGGTATCGCCAAGGTTTTGGGCACATTTCTAAAGCATTTGGCCACGATGAGTTGAAGGGAAGAGGCCTCCAGCCGGGAAGGCTTAGGAAAGTAGTGTCCTCACTATCTGAGGAGTAGTCGTGATAGCAAGTTGAGACGATTTTAGGATGTGATGCGCAGGAACCTTGAAGGAAAAATATACAAAGACAAAAATTAAAACCTCTAGTTTCCATTGATGATGTTAAGGTGAAAAGAAAATAAAAAAGCTGATTCTTTAAGATTTATATTTCAAAATGAATGTCCTATTTAAAAAATCCAGTGATTTCTAAGACGTGTGAATAGGAAGATTTTGTTTCGATTAATTTTCAGCACACCGGGAAGTGAGCAACAGTGTGATCATCAAAGGTTAAAACTGACTTTACTAAGCTACAAAAACACTTAGCAGAGGCGAGTATGTCACATCATTTCGAAATAGGGCTCTCTCTATGTTTCCTATAATTTATTAGTTTCATTTTTCTATGCACGTTGCAACAGGAGCCTTCTTCGAAATTTAGTTTTTGCATTAAAAAAAAGGAAATAGATCAATCTCATTTGAGTATACCTTTTCTAGTTCTGAGCTGTCGCAACCAAGGCATTCCTACTAGTATGGACATCTTGTTTTCGATGTATAGGTCGTTTTTTTCTTCAAGTCCATTATACCACACCTGATTATAAATGTTTGATAGGAACTCGTTCCTTAACCAGGCTTCAAATCTTTGTGCATTAGATACCTAAAATAAAAAATATGACTTTGAGAGCTGTTGACATTGTTATCTCATGAGGTTGATATATTTATCAAAATAACAAATAAACACAATAATCCAACAAAACAAAAGGCAGATCCTAACTTTTATTTTTTGCACTGATTGAAATATTTGGTTTTTTAATTGAAATTTCACATACCGGGAGTGAAAAACTGACGATAACTGACCTTTTTCCAACATATGGCTCCGTAGATCAGTTGGGATGTACCTGAGCATTTACAAGCCTCTTTTCTGCGATTTATCTAATTGCAGCTCACCAGCAGGGATAAATGCTTTAACCCTTTAACACCCATGAGTGAATTTTTTCTTACAATGTTAATGCAATATCAACCAGATAAGTGTGCGAATAAAGAAAATATCAATTTGGGGATAATTCGCTGATCCAATACTAAATTCTCTCAACTAACATCATAAGAACAGTATGGTTGACAGTAAGGAGAATTACAAATTTGATCTTGGAGTTAGAGGGTTAACCCTAGCTCTAATTTTTCTTTAAAAAGTCATTTCATTCTTCGACGATTTTGGGTTTGTTTTTCAAGAGAGAAATAAATACAACAAAAATGCCTTCTAACTATAAACTATAAAGTGAATTTTAGCTAAAACGAGAGTCTTACCACATTGAATTTAGTGAATCGATTTCTCGTCTCAGTTGTCATCAGGAAACGATTTCCATTCTTGTTTCCATAAGAAACGATGGCCAGAAGAAACACAAATATCAGATGAAGGATAATGTCTCTTGTCATGGTTGTTAACTGAGCTTCTTTTTTAGACCTCTCCCTCATCTTTTCACGCTGACATTTCTTAAATCGCTGTTTGGGATCATCACTTAAAAAGTCTATTTCAATTGCTAGTGGATCGATTGCAATTTCCTCTTTTTCTTCTTTATATTGGATTTTATTCTTTCTGATCAGGAGAAAGGATATAACGATGACTGCTACCATTACCTTCGTGGGTTGTACAACGAAAATATCTTGTCCATTGGAGATCAAGATGGAAGCAAGCCACTGCTCAGAGGTTTCCTTTCCCCACATTAGACTGTAAAACAGCGTAAACGTTGCGGCCGCCATAGTCGTACAGAAGCAGAGTAACCAGCCTACATAGACAAAGAAATGAGGTAGCATACAACCAGTGTCCGTTATTTCATCCAAAAGTCGTTGGGCCTCGTCTGTCACTCGGTATTTTTCACTCCTTTTCTTCCTCGGTCTGCTAGACTTAAAGAGGAAAGCAATTATTATGTTTATAGGTGCAATGATAATGCCACTTTGTACTCCGATGACTATCTGTTTCCAAGAAAACTTAAAAGGCCCAACCTGAATAGCGCCATCGGATTCACCACCAGTGTTATAGAACATGGCATTAGCTATCATTGCACTAAACAAAACTGAAAGACAACATGAAGCTCTTTGCACACGTGTAAAGGTGCTGCTGCATGCTTTTCCAAACACTGACATCCACAGGTGACTGTCGGAAATTTTTCGAGCAAAGCGCGAACGAACCTGAGCCGAGAAGGTAGAGTAAGTTGTGCTGTCCACAGTAACTTCTATTTGACCGTCGCCTTTCTCCAACGCAAGCCATCTATTAATGGGGAACACCCACCTTTCTTCCGTCTGCCGGTCTTTAATGACCACAGTCTCCACAAACCAAGACGGATTATCACCCAAATTATCGTGCTCCAAAGTAATTTCTTTTAATGTGCCAATGGTCTCAGCCATCACCAGAACAAAGCCATTGATACTCCCTCGACCGAAAAACTGGCTCGTATCCCCTTTCTCTCGCAGTGGAATTTGACTCTGCTCGTTGTTGTCGCCCTTGATACTAATGGTTATGTTAGCTGTTGTCGCTGAATGTTTCCACACACCAGTGCTTATAACCATATCGTAGTAATATGTTCCTCCCTTAACAACTGATATCAATTTAGGAGGGCAAATCTGAAAAGAAGGGTACATTCTGGTGTTAAAAACATATTGGTAAGAACGTAGCAGGTTTTATCTATGTTTCAATAGTAGCCTAAAAATGAAAAAAAGCAAACTATTTAGGAACAAGAATATTGAATTAGATGTAGTAGCAACCATAACCATACTTTGTCTTCATCTCCCTTATCGGACCTTCTTGCAAAGATCAATACGACGAAGTACAAAAGGAAACAACAGACAATTGTCACAAGTACTGAGATATTGCCACTTTCAGCAAGGTTTAAAAACTCCGTAAAAACTTTGTCGAAGTCAATTGGATTCGGTGCTTGGATGAAGTTTCCACCAAAAGATGTCAAATGATTGCACAGGCATACCAGATGCGTGGTGTTTGAATCTTGACTGACCTGTGGATGTAAATGTCCTGAAATATATCATCTAAATTTAACGAAAAGAGTTTTGGTGAATCGATTTCCCCTAACGTTACCAGCTTTAACTCAGTCCGCAAGGAAAGGAACTGATATCGGATATGGCTAAGTTTTGATAGAAGCTTGAAAAGCCGCACCTGTTGAGGAGTATCGTCTCCTTGACTACAAAGTTCCGCAATTTTGAAATAAAAAACTTGTTTCTAGTTGATATACTTTTAATACAGAGCTAATACGTTTCCTCATTGTGGAATAAAATAGGACACGAAGGACTTCACATACCTAATGTTTAGGTTTATCAGGAGTTGAAAATTTTGTATTATTTATTTTACCCTGCAATCTTCCGCAGTCCACTTTTCTGTTTCCTCTGACCAATACAAACAGCTTGACTGGATAATGGTTAAAGTGTAGTTAATGTCTGTATTTGGGTCATATTGCGGAACCATGGTTTTAAGGACTCCTTTCGGTGGTGGATCTTTAACGCCGACACATGACCGTCGTTCGCGACGATGATCAAAACATGACCTTCTTTGCCTAGAATGTTCACTTTCATTCTTAGAGCCTTTGATCAACAAGCCCACGTAGAGAAAACCAGGCTTAGAAGGCGTCACTTTAACAGACCCATCTTTGGTAAAGCAGGTTGTATTAAAAACTGTTTGTTTGTCACATTTAGAATTAAACATAAAGGTAAAGTTGTGGTCGAAGTCCATCATCGTTGGTCGTTGTCCAAATTTAATTCGCATTTCAATTTCCACTCCTGTCATGGCCAAACCCAATCTTAAAGAGACAGGGACGTCCGCCAGGTCTGCGTAATAACTTCGGAATGATATGCGGTCAGGCTTCAGGAAATAATGTTGTGTTGAGTTGCTGGAGTTCTTTGGTGGATTGGAAATCGGAATGACGATCTCGATGTCATGATCAAGATTTGACACATTTAGCTTTCCTTCACTGTCACTCTTAAGCTCGAGACTCGTGACGCTTGATTTGATTTTCTTGCTGCTACTGTCCCATGTAAAAGGATTAAAATCAACAGCTTGCATCTGAAATAAGACACACAATCTGTTAGATTCGGACTCTCCGACTCTGGCAACTAACTCTTGTGATGACTTCAGCTATGTTTGCTGAGACGTCGGTTGCCATTACTGGGACTCTATACATTCAAACATTCAGATTACACGACGATAAGTTATAAGATAGGTTATGTTGTTTGACAGTATGTCAAATGAAACCACAGCATTACTGGATTACTTTTTCGGTCAACTGAAGTGACGTCCACAGAATTCTGAGAATATCAGTGCAGGTTGCTTTAATATTTTATCCCACGAATAAAACACATACACTTGAATGTCGTAAAAGACAGCCTAACTTCTCTATCAGTGATTACTTATGTCCTTTATCATCTTCGTGAAAAGGTGAAAATTAAGATAAGAATGGCATCATACCTTTGCATTTATCTCTCCACCACCTATATTTCCAAGGCTGCTGGGAAGCTTGAATTTGCTTGGTCCATCTCCCATGCTGAGTCCTTTGGCATCATCGGCTGTGACCTTTTTCAACGATATTGCCAAGCTCGGAGTTTTTAGGACCAGATCTTCTGATGGCACCAAACGGCCAAAAAATGCATCACTCATGCTGCTCAGTTTTTCGGAGGCCTTTTTCACAAACTGGAAGGAGAGAAAGATTGTAAGCCGTAACGTGTTTTTCTAATGACTGTTAGATTTCCTTAGACTCTTTATTTTCCCTCTTAGTCCCATAAAATGAGTCATCAAAAATTGAAGTAAAAAAAACTACTAGCAAGGGAATACGTGGGTGAGTTTATTTTTAATTTGGAACCTGTGTTTGCAATCCTTACCTCTTGAGATGTTGCGGTAGCTGCCAAATCTGCTCTATCTTGACTCGAGCCTGCAGCAGACTTCAGAACATTGGTTAGACAGCCTGTAACACTTGTAGCTATTAGTTCCAACGCTGGTGTAAAAGGCTCTTCTGGATCGTTAAGGGTAGAAATCATCATATTTGAGGTACTCTCGGTCAATCGCATCGTCAACTCCTGATAAGAAAAAAAAATTAGTGTAATATCAACGAATCACTTTGCTCTTTGGGATATTGGTAGCAAGAAAACGGACAACATTATTCGAATAAAATAAAAAGGAAAGACATTTTCTGAGATCACAACGTAAGTCAAACGCAAGTTCCTTAATTAAGTTTACCTGTAAGTTTGACTTCGTTAGTTGTCTCCTTATTATCTTCGGGTCAAAATTTCTCAGTTATTTGAAACCAGAATCCTTTTAAGGCGAGAAAAAGCCTATTTTTGTCAATCGTACTGAGCATAGCTTGGTTAGCAGTCGAGTTTATTTATTATTAGGGAGGCATCAGCTTCAACTTCGTCATTGCTTGAAATTTGAAAACTGTAACTTTCCGATATTCATTCGATGTTATTTCAATGGACATGCAACAGAGATCAGTTCGTTTGCCGTTACCATGTACAAGCTAAAATTGATTTTTCGTATATGTTTGCATATAAATTTATAGGGCGCACCAGGTTGTCATTGTTGCTGTTATCGTTGACGTCAACCTCAGCTCCCATAGCTAAGCTCACCACGGACATAACCAGACGAGACATTTCAAGATTCTCTGGTGTTATGGCTGTAAACTTCGTAATTAATGTGCTTAAGATCTACAAACAAAAAGAAGTGTGCCAAACATATTTAACGTTCACCTTCCACTAAAGATAAATAGAAATGGCAATAAAATTGTGTAGTAATACAGATAATCAAAACGAAATTACGAGAGAAATCTTTAAGTCTTGCTGAGTACATTTAAGTAGTTTTTATTTTCACGTACCAAAGCTTTGTGTTTAGGGTCCAGTTCTTTTCCACATTCGCTTTTTCCATTTGCAGACTTGATGACAGATATACCGAGTTGAACAGCTTGGCTAAGTTCACCTTTGTTGAGAAATTCATCCAGCTTGTTACCTTCCCCTACTACAAAACTTTTTAACTTGTTTGCAACTTGCTCGGGTGACGAAACACATGAATCAAGGCTTGATGATGGCTTTACCTGCAGACGAAAAGTTTTATTGTAGTCTTTTGTGAGAAAAATCGAAAATTTGTGTCCATTACAGATTTTTAATGGATTCTAGCAACGGCGTCTTAATAATAGATGATAATGGAAGTTTTTTGCTGAAAAAACTCCAGAGGTAAGTAGGTAAAGAAAAAACATACCGTTTATATAGATCAAAATTTTAAAACATGAAAATCTTTGGTTAAGTTCCAAATTTTTCTTGCTTTGTAATATCAATCACTGCACCTTGATAAATAATTTATGTTCAACAGCTGCCCCAACTGCATTTTTGATAACAATAGTGACTTCGAGCAGGAAATCTTTGTCCGGTAATCCTGTCGGTAACACTGTCGATACAGACGAGGGTGATGTGCCATAAGATATAGGCTCCTCTCCAAGGGTAAATTCATAAGTGAGCGGTAAGCTTGCATCCTGCCAATCGAAGCACTCGAAAGTAAACTCAGTCTCCAGTGAAACGCCTTCAGAGACTGACGTCGTGCAGTAACCACTGTGCGGCTCCCCTGCAGTTTCAAAGAGAAGCGTAGAAAACCCGTATGTCCCCTCCAGAGATTTCACAAATAACGTTAAATTGTATTTTGATTCAGATTGCAATGAATTCTTCTTGATAATCATATTAGTAGCATTTACAGCAGTTGAAGTCATATTGGGTAAAATAGGTATGTTTACCCATTTTGAACCATTAAATTTGGACAAGCGCCATTCATAAGTGGATCCACTACAAGGAGAATTAGGACACTCTGATGTCACCCGGAGCTTGTTTGACGCAGATACTATTGCACCACAATCTACGAAGCATCTAAGAGAAAAGAAAGTAAACTATAAAAAAGCAAAAACAAAGCAAAAAAAGAACATACACAAATATACACAAAAGCAAAAAGCAGTGTGGAGAACTGTTAAAACAGTTTCAGCTTCACTGGCACTTTATTGACTTAACGTAAATAGCTGAATTGAAATATGCCTACGCGCTTGAAAAAGACGTTTCAGTTGCATAGCGATATGACTCTTTGAAACCAGTACCCGCCAGTCACTAGTGGAGCAGGTCTTTAATAACTATGCTGCACTTTGGCCAAACCTTGAGATACCTAATGAAGCTTTTAAGTCCAATTTATTGAAATTATTCTTAAGTTGCGAAAAAGATTTTAATCGTACTTTTAAATACCGATATAAATGCCAGCGTCTGTTTCCTCGAATCTCTCCGATATCTAATTTGTTTCCCAAGTAATTCAGAATCCGCCTGAGAATATTAAAAGTAAAAGTTAAAGCCTTTGTGCAGGCTCAAGTGGCCCATGGGGCTGGCGCTTAGCTCCGGTTTCTATTTATTGTATTGCTACTCTCCCCTAGATGGGATGCTAGTCCATCGCAAGGTTACCCCCAGCACATTCGCTGGTACCCATTTGTACACCTGGGTGAAGAGAAGCACTGTGAGAGTAAAGTGTCTTACCTAAGAACACAACCAGTGACCCTGGCCAGGGCACGAGCCCGGACCACTCGATCCGGAGTCAAACGCACCTGTGAACATCGGTCTGTCATAATTGGGAAAAAAATTACCTGAGAGTCACCTGAGGTACCTCTCCAGCAGCTATAGCAAAGGAAATTTCAGCAAATGAACTTCTCACATCCTTGGAAACGGTAAGTCGTAGCAAGTAAGTCTTATCGATTTCCAGTCCACTGGGATCAATTCTAATTACCGTGGAGCTTAAGTTTCCTTTACCATGAAATGAACCGAAACAAGTGTTGCTTACATTAGCGTTATTCCGACAGGTCCACGTGAAGTTGAGCCCAGCATGTGTTCCAGGACCAATATCAGCATCGTAACTCAGGGAACCATCCACAGTCACAATGTTTTTGGATCCCCATCGAACACTGCTTCCCCCATCAATGATTGCTCGCACTGGAGCTGCAATAACCTCGATGAAGCCATAATCAAAAGCATTGAGCATCCGTGGGGATTCTTGATCGCCAACTGTAATTGAAGCATTGAATTTGACTTGGTAGATACCTGCTGGTATGGATCGTCTGTTTATTGTCCACTCCGTTGTTCCTTGACTAACTAAAGTGCCTAATGCTGACTCGGAAGCAGCTAGCTCCATTTCACTGACCACGCTCCATTCGAAAGTGCTTTTCAGTACAGTTAAGTCTTCATTTAGACCATGTATCACGGCTTCCTGGACGCTTTTGTCTGAACGATATACAGGTGTGGCATGGCACTTGTCTTTTGAAATATTTCTGATGGTCACCGAGAAATCTCCTAAAAATATATTGGAAAAACATCTTCTTTAGCTTTCAACCTCAAAGAAACAAGCTTTCTGTAATTGCTATCGAAAACAAACTGAATTATCTTCTGGTGTTTTACACTAGGGTTTCTGCTATGAAGAAAGTATCTAAGGCTTTGTCCACTTTTCATCACCTTGTTCGATTATAGTAATGTATAGACCTTAACGAAATGATTAATTCTCAGCTCAGTTTTGTTTCACTGAAACTTGAATTGAATCTTACCGTCTGGCTCACATGCTATTCCATCTCCAGTGTAGTCTTTGCGGCACTCGCAGCTGAAGGACCCCGGATTGTTAAAGCAGTGAGCAACTCCATGACAGTTGTGAGTTGAGGTTGCACATTCATCGACATCTACATAATTCCATAAATGTGTTTAAGTCTTGTGACAAGGATAAGTGCCTCACTAAATAAAAGACAGCAAGAAGGAATTGATCTTGCAAATATTTCCTACCAGCACAACTTGTACCATTTCCTTCATATCCTTTGAAGCATGTGCAATTAAAAGATCCGATTGTGTTATTACAGGCTGCCCATTGGTCGCAGTTGTGCACATTTGTGGTGCATTCGTTAATATCTATACGAAAAAGAGAAATACGTATTTAAGACTATATAGCTGTCAAACCTAATCTAAAAAAAACAAACAAACAAACCAACAAAGGAAAAAAATTATTTCTCGTGGCTTATATGCAAAAGAATGGGACATGGATGATGTTTTGTTACTACTGTTGGGGTGTCAGACTGACAGTGATGATTATGAAATGATTCCTAAATTTCCCTCAAGAATGTCATGAAATCGATCTGCTGCACAGATATCAAAAGCTGTAAGATTACATTTTGAAAATGTCCATATTGCAAAGACAAGTATTCTGTCAATAGTAGTGTCATTATTTTCAGTTTTATCATTGTTGTCTTTTAATCATTGTTATTATTTTAATTCTTATCAACATTTCCAGTCGCATGAGTATCTAAGGTCTGTTTTTAACAGTTTCATCGACGAGATGTCGAAGTTTACGAGAACGTTTAGCTAATACTTCATTCAGAATGTTAGCGGCAGAGTTCGTTACGGTGAACTAAAGGTTTGAGCTTCATTATACGTGCCATTGCAAAATCGTCCATCTCCAGAGTATCCAGATAAACATCTACATGCGAATGATCCATATCTATTAGAGCACTTTGCCTCAGGAGCGCAGTCATCCAGTTCTTCCTTACACTCGTTTATGTCTATGGATTTAAAGGTCATTATGAAAACAAATAACAACTTGCATTATATGAAGTGAAACAAGAAGTTCTTTTGATCCAATTTGTGATCCTCGTTTGTAACCTTAAAGAAAACATTGACTTAATATTGAAACGAGGAGGCAAGAATGATACAGAAAATATGACCAGACATCCAAATCTTAAATGCGCTCATTTGTTGAGGCATATGTACACTTTTTCCAGTGCTGATTAGTGAACTTTTCCATTTCCTAGATAATTTTCAAAACTTAGAAACATCAGCAAAACTCGTAAAATAATGAGTCTTTTGATTATCCAAAAAGGAATTCTTGGTACCATTTTTCTTTTTACTGGCACGCATTATCTTTTTGTATAAGAAGAAATCATTACTGATGAAACAATCTCGTCAGAGTTGGAAAATATGTTTAGCATACCCTATCTAAATCTGGAGTTAAACGTTGTTCGGCAAGTTGTAAACGGTTATCGTGGTTTAAAGTGATCTATAATTCACTTTATTTGAGAAAATGGGTACGATACCAAGGTATGCATTTATGTCACAGGAAATATGGGCGTACATGTAGGGAAAAGAAGAAGACTTATTCATATATAAAATCCTCAAATAATTTTCCCTTCAAAAGGTACCAGTTTTCGAAAGCGAGCACGATGAAAACTTGGAGCTTCGGAACACACATACTGTCCAAGGAAATATCTGCGTGCATATTTCGTAGCTTATTAGGAGATATTGACTTGATGATCTTTCAAATAGTTTTCTTTTCTAGAGACAAAGTCTCCTCGTCCACAGCTCTTTGGCACGTAGAAAAAAAAACGTTTATGCATTCTAAACAACAAAATGATGCAATCCTGTCTTAAATTATACATTTCGTTTGAAGGTTGCGGAAAATCACTTTTCTTTATAACCGGGTATTCCCGGTTTCAGCTGAGACATATTTGAGCACGTGGAGTCGGTCATATACCATACCAAAACAGCTGACACCGTCTCCTGTAAATCCTTGAAGACAAGTGCAATTGAATGAGCCCACAGTATTGTTACAATGCGCCATGCGGTGGCAATTGTGTTTCTGCTCTTGACATTCATCCAAATCTGCAAAAATCGTATTAGATGATGTAAGCTCCTGTGTGCTTCTGCCCTATCTATCCTATCCTACTTTAGATTTTTTTTTTCTGTCAGTCTGCCGAGTCGTACGTCCTACCATATGTCCGTCCTTGAGAGTATGGAGATCGTAATTCTTCGTACATTTCAGTGCGCGTATGCGTGTGTTTCCTTACACGACTAGTAAGACTAGTTAGACAAAGGCATGAAAAGGCAGAAAAGCGTACGCAATGTGACCGAAAGGATCACGGGCCAAGTGGCTAGCACAACCCGAGCTATCTCGCTTTCCCCAGGATGTTGTTTCATAAAAGTTGTTACTTAGTCGGAGCTGATGGTGCTTTGGCCCGCGGGAAGAAGAACCCATGAATCTTTGTCTTGAACTTATCATCCTGCCTCTGGATGTTGTGAGGACAGTTTCCATCGGGGAATGTTGGAGAATGGGAGATTACAACTGCATATGAGGCTTAACGTCATTTTTGGCATGACAGGACGGAAAATGCGTACACTGTAAGTATCTCCCGTTGTCCTATACAAAGCCTTAGAAAAGTTTTCTAAGGCTTTGTATGGGACAACGGGAGGTACTTACAGTGCACTCGTTTTCCGTCCTGTCATGTGTGCTTCATTCGAGATGCGGCTTGGTGACGACTTCACATGAAAGCTTATGTCCTACCATTAAAATTACCTGAACAACCGAACAGCTCCACCCTCATGGCAATTTCCTCGTTCCAGTCAATTGGACGAAATCGGACGTAACGTCCCACGATGGAGGGATTTAAATCGTGGTAAACTATTGAATACCTGTTAGTATTTCCATCAAAAGCCTTGATGTATCCAAAAAAATAAAGGAAAAGAATCTGCTGATTTCTTCGATCGAGAAAGTTATGATAATTAAATCTCACTGACTTTTTAAAAATTGTAAGTTAGAATTTAAAGTGAAAGACAACTAAAGAGAAGTTGGTAGTTCTAGGTCAGTTTGGGACGGAAGTATAAAAAGTAAAATCGTTGAGGTGGGAAAAGTATTAGATTTTCATGCTAGATGTTCGTCTGGAAAGGTAAAGATTTTGAATTTTAATTTTCCTTCTTCTGATGACATACCTGATTGGCCGCGCTCCCCGGCCACTACAAAAGGTTTTTAAGAATACTTTAGAATGTTTTATACAGATGTTCAATAACTATGCATGCATTGAAACAATAAAAGGAGAACAAAACAGCCAAATTCCTGATATATACGATGCACTCTACATGTTTTTTTTTGCAATACTGTCTTCTTTTATGAAAAAAAGAAGCCTCGTCAATACTTTAATATCAGGAAACTGTGATGCTGCGTCGGTGGGAGGGTTTAACATGGTAATTTCCTCTGAACGAAGTGAGCGGTAGTCCTTTGCTCTGACTAAGGGCTAACGCCTGACACGTCGAGTTTGAATCTTTTTACGGCGGCCAATTTACGTTGTCAGCTCAGTTGATAATACTAACTTACCCTGTAATACTCTAATATACCTTTTTTACTGCCGGTTCTATGTAATAATCGAAGTTAATTTCGTCGTTACTATATTGTAGATTGTAGCTAGTAACCCATTTTTTCTTCTTGGGATCATTCAGTCCTTGTGTGGCAATTCTCGTTACGATGGTATCTTTTTCTAGCAAATCAATCTGAAGCCATTGGTCGGCATTGTTCACGAGAGGCAGCCACGTTCCCTCTGAAGCTTTCAGTCTGGCCTTATTCGCCGCATGAGCTGCTTTCAGTTCTGAAGAGGCACTTATTTGTCCGTCAGAAATGACACCGTTTTCCATACCAAAAGGGTCTTGACATTCTTTGAATTTTCAGATAATAAACAGAAAGTTTTAATTTAGAGTATATAATCAACTGCCTTCCTTACCAAAACTGAGTTAAACACAATAATTTTCAAAATTTGATAGGACGCAAGATAAGTGAATTACGAACTGCACGTCAATCAAAGCAATACTCATTATCAACAGGTTAAATTCATCTTTACCTAAACAGCCGTACAGCTCTACTCGCATTGTTATCCACCTATACCAGGCTGTCGGTCGGAAACGGATGTATCTTGCTCTAATTGGTGGAAAGAGGTCATGGTACACAACAGTGTCTTTGTCTGTGTTTCCAACGAAATTCTAAAATGAGATCAACACACTGAGAGACGTAAACCTCCTACCTATGTTGCATGCACTGCATTCTTCAACCTTGGGCTGTCTCAAGTATTTAAGTCAAATTTAAATCCACCGTTTTAAAATAATCCGCAAAAAGCCGTTAGAGTTATTATCTGCTCGACATGAAATTTGGCAGTTGTTTGATGTCAGCCTTTATCAGAGATCATGACTAATTTCTTAAATTTAACAACATATTTTTGTTATCATCACTTAAACTACTCTCCGTCTTTGAAAGACGAAGATATCCATACAACATGAAAGACTTGATTCTCCTATAAAATTGAGAGTTAACACTTTTTGAAGATTATTTAGACTCTATTCCGAACGACAGTTAAGATCAAAGTGTGCTGAGAGCGAACTTCCGATTCAAGTCACGTGATTTGTTACGTGATACAATGAAAGAAAGGGACAAATCGTATGAAAAAGCCCATTTTAACACTGTCGTTTTCAGAAAAGGATAATCATTAAAGAAATGTCAAACCAATCTCACCACCTGTAGAGGTTCTAGTGGAAATGTTTCCTTTTACATGGTATACTGACTAATTTCCCCTTATGAAAGGCCAAAACAAGCCCTAAACATCTCTTGTAATGTTAGATTATCCCCGGATTTAAATCATGGAGATTCGAGCCAGTTAAAATTCTGTACTCTGCTTCAGATATAATTATCTTATTTGTAAGCTTAATTTTTCCGCTGTAATTTTAATTAGACTTCTTTAACTTATTTATTCCCCAAAGTTGGAAGCTGTGGAAAATGATCAGCACAGACTTTGGTGCTTATTCACTAGAGTAACTCAGTAGTTCCTCTTAATTTAAGCTGAATTTTATACTTTCGAATTGATCCCTTAACGAAGTGCATGGTTTGACTCTTACAGTGTATTTTTTTAGATATCCCATTTAATAGAGATGGATTATTGATGAAAATTAATTTAGATAAGTATCAAACCTTCGCCTCCACATGTCCACGTTCTTTATAAATGTGGAACTTTACTCCATCGTTGCTGTAAGTTAGATTATAGCTGGTCACCCAGTTCAACGTAGTTTGGCCGTTTCGTCCTTGCGTTGCAACCCTTGTTATTTTAACGTATGGATTAATCAGCTCTATCTGGAGCCACTGGTTTTCATCATTTGTGAGAGCCACCCAAGCCCCTGCTTTGTAACCTGATTGTTTAAAGTGAAGTCTACCATTATGAGCAGCTTCATTGTGATCCCATTCAGAAGAGGCACTAATTTGCTCGTTGGCGATGGCTTTGCTCTCCATTCCTTGAGCTTCTGCACATTCTAAGTAACATTAACGTTTTGTATTAACATAAATATCATGATTCTATCGCAATAGCTACTTCAAGTCAATCTAAAGCGAGCTCTAGTTTTTTTCGTTTGTCAAATATTCTTACACCCCATGGTTTTATTCTATTTCATTACATCATATTGACATCATGCGCACCAAGTTTTTACCGAATCAATGAAAACTATGTAAAAAGCATTGAATACGGAAAGCTCTTTCCCGTAGATGTGATAGTGCGTTTGGTTTTTAAGAGAAACAAAGGAGTCGGAAGGTTAATTAATAAAACAGCGATGAAATTACCGAGAAGTCGGAAAAGTTTTTAAATTATTTGCAAGCAAAATCGAAAAATCTCCTCGACGACCTCAGTTATAAGTTCAATTTCCAACTCAAGAAGAACCCCGTCTCAGAAGTAATTTAATTGATTTTGAATTTTTACCCTCATCACTCACTCAGCTTCTCCGGAAAATAAACAACAGTTTTACCAAAAGAAACATAGAAATCGTAGCCTTTTGGCGCAAACTCCAGTGGCACCAAACGATATGAATTAGATCTGATTCGTTTACGTTTTAACGTTGGGGGTAAATGTAAGCTGCTTTAAAGCTTCTGTACATTTTACGAGTAATTAATTGCCACCGTGCTTAGGCCGAAAAAAAAAGTTCTACCACCCTTTTCCTTATTGTAAGCTCATTAATAGATAGCAAACTTACTAGCGGATCCGTAAACCTCAACTCTGAGGCAGATTTGACCTTTCCAAGTAACTGGAAGAAAACGAATGTATCTTGCATAAACTGGAACTTCCAATGGATGTTGATTAATTGTGTTGGATCCACCTTCCCTGCGAAATTTCTAACAAAATGAGAAACTTTGATGAGGTGACATATTTAGAAAATTCTTTATACCTAAAAATAGATTTTGATGACGATAAAAATTTCAGACAACTACAAGGGACAACTATGGAACTGCCTTTTTCCCAAGTTATTGTCGAAGTTGAGAGGAAGTACATCGATGATCGCACCCTTTCTGACAGACGATGCAGTTTTTATTATGCTGCTTTGGCAGTACATTTATCGCTCTAACTGAACAAGGGACCAAAATCTCACGATTTTCCCTACCATTAGGATTCTAACGTGTAATAGTAAGCAACACACCAGACATTTTATCAGAAGAAAACAAAAACCTCCTCAATCCCAGAAAAAACTACGAAAACGACTTCTTTCGATGAAGCACCCCTCCGCCTATCTGCTTGTATAACGACGAACGGTAACGCCATTCCTGTGAGTTCAGTACATAAACCGAACAATGAAGTAGGTGTGCAACTCTCGTAAATCCTACAACCAAGCAATATCCGTCACCTACATACCGATGATAGGCGACGAAATTTACTGTCGAAATTGAAGAGAAAGACGAACTCAGTCGTAGACAAGGAGCGGGTTAAAATATCAGATGCTCTGACCGTGAAGCCATCTAGATCATAGAGACATAAGGCTCTCTGACAACAAGCCGACTGAGAGCTGGTCATTATGTTGGTTCGTATCTAACCCGTTTGTTTGCTCAGTCGACAGCGCACTGCATCGGTATCGCAAAGGTCATCCCGCACAGTCCTGAATTTTATTTTTCGGGCCTTATTTTTACTACTGCTTAAGTAGCGTTCTTTGTTGAGAAGATCGCTTTCGTATTCATTTAGAGTTAATCCTGCGTTCAAACTGTGTACTTAAAAATCTTATTGTACACCATCATAAAACGATAAATTTTCCGGTATTAAAACAAAACAACATTTTGGCGCAAATCGTACCACTTCTAAGTCGTTAGCATCCTTATATGTTGGCCAACGGCCCTCAAAAGATTTAGAGAGCGCTAGTTTAAAGTCTATCACCCATTCATTGCCATTGATGTCTCCTTGGGTTGCAACAGCGCACACTTCAATAATTTTTCCGAGATCAACTTGAAGCCACTGTTTTTCATCATTTTTTTCGGCGCACCATCCATCGCCTCTGGTACCGTTCAGACGTCCATATGATGGTAGGGTTTTGAAACCGTGGCTTGAATCATGACTTTTTGCCCTCATGAAGCTGTCAAGGATGATGCTTGAATTGGAAACTCCAACAGCTTTACTGAAGCAGTCATCAAAGGCTTCTGCGTTCCAAAAATTTGCATATTTCGGTAAATTTTTGCCTTCTATATCACAGTTTATTCTTAACATAATACGCACGACATTTCGTAAGAAATTACAATGCAAAAACTGTGAGAAATCTATTTTAGAACCATTAATTTATTTCTCCCATGAAGACATTATTTTCATGCTTGCCAATGGGTTAATATAGTGCGCGGTATCATATAGAGGCCAGCTGGGCTGCTATCTATATTCCCCATTTCACATCTTGTTGTTTTCTCGGAAAAGTAACCTATTTTGGCGCTTATGTTTTCTTTGCAATTGATTCATTCAAACCTATTGGGAAAAAATCGCGACAAAAACAAAAACAAAAACAACTGTCTGTTGGTAATACCAATTTAGGTTTAGGCTGAGCATCTCAAAATGTACTCTTTGACCGAGGGATATTCTGTTTTGTCGTGAATTTCTAATGATACACTCAACCGTTCAATAGGGTGAAAAAGAGAAGAAATTGCTGAATAAGAGAAAAACAGCAGTAAAGGATAAAGAAATTTAATTCATTTGTTTGAAAAATATTCGATATCGCTGTCGCTCTCTCACTGGTCGATAAACATGTCTTTACGTCACACGCTCTGCGTTTCTCGGCAAAGCTCATACCCATTTCAAAGTTATTGCAAGATTAATTACGTGAATTCATAAACATTTCAAAGTTATTGCAAGATTAATAACGTGAATTCATAAACATTTTAAAGTTATTGCAAGATTCGTAATGTGAATTCTAGAACAATTTAAAGTAAATGGGGAAGATTTTCAGGTCCTGGCATTTCTGACTCTAGACATTTCTAACTCGAGTGCCTGAGACTCGACGATGTATGGATTAATTGGCAGATGAAATATTGCGCTTAAGGAAAACAGAATGGCACAGCTAAATAAAAGTACATTTTTTTGTTCGTTATCAAGATAAAACGGCAAACGCTTACGATTCTACTGTCTCATTGCATAAAAATATCTCCTAAAAAGCTCTTTGATACCAGACAAGAAAATTACGTTTCCATGGCCTTAACCTCGATTACACCCTGAAAGGTGCCTTCTTCATTTAGACATCAAAGTTTCCTTGCGTACAAAATCCCACGAGTTAAACATACCTCCACTCGCTAAGCCTCTGATAATTACCACGATCAAGACTTGAACCTATAAGGCGAACGGATATATGTTTTTTGAAGGTTAAAAAACAGTTTTATCTCAGTACAGCAGAAGTACATGGAAGACACGTATAAAGGTCGGCAGGTTCACCTGTAGAAAAATTAAAGGCCTCTGAAACTTCATTTCGTCGCTATTTCATCCGAAACCGAGAAAAAGAATTTTTGTTATGTTGATATTATTTACAGAATTCTCCTGATCTCAATTTTTACCGACAGGTTTCATTCCCCGCTGAGATTGCATTCAAGAGAAAAAAAACAATCAATCAGTGTTAAAATCAATTTCGCAATGGCCACGAAAAGGCATGTTCTAGAAATATTAATAATTGAAGTAGGAAAAATGCGTAAATTCTTAATCACGCCTAAATTCGAAAAATGAATCATCCTGAAGAATAAAAAGAGTTTTATCTATTTTTCGGGAATATTTGTCAAATACATATTAAGATTGCGAAATTTTAGGTGTAAACAGGAGCTTCCAGTGTAAACAATATATCGCATTTGCGGTTTCTGCTAAACATAACACAGTATAAATATAAACTTCTTAGAGACACAGGTACTTTGGATCTATACCGACAATAGTGATAGCAGGGGTTAATTAGGAGCTTGTGTTGACACTTTTCAATCAACAGAGTCTCCCTTTCTTAAAGGAATTATTAAGATGTAGCTTTTAATTCTTGAAATAAAATGCTGTCTAGTTGTGTTCTTGCTTATGTTCTTTTATTCTTAACCAATTTTTCCTCGTAAATGGTCATTATAGTTTTCGCTGTTCTACATCTTCACATTTCGATTGTTGTGCACAAATTAATATTTTGGCGAGCCTCTGCCTGAATAGCCTCTAATGAAGGAACTATGTCACGCTGTGTTTTTGTGCCCTGTGGCTCCAGTTTGCCACTTAAAAGGTGTCAAACTGCTATTGTTCCTCAAAGTAAATTAACGAGAAGCAGAGTGCGAATCGGCAAAGGTCAACGAGCACAGAGCGTGCAGACCGACTGATACAGGAGTGAGGAAGTGGGGAACGAGACCAATCGAAAGACTTCTTTGTTTATTTCATAACCGAGTCTAACCCTTACTATCTTTACAATTTAACCTACAGAAACGCTGATAACCTCTATTTATTTTTTAGGGAGAACACTCCACTATTAATATGAAATAAGTTAGGTATTCCATCAAGCTGATTTAAAGTCATCTTAACTACCTGTCCGTACAAACCTTGTTCTTAAAGTGCTTTTATACGTATGTATTTGTTACTGAGGTAATCAGACAGGCTGACCCAGTTCGGCTCAAAACTAGTTTAGATGGGGGGTTGTATAAACAATGACAAGGCCAAGACCACAACACCGTTAGTTACGTTCCCTACTCTTCGAAAGAAGCGCGGGAGTTCTTTAACGTCCCCTGCTAACCAATACAGAGGAGATGCAGGAGACGGAGTCTACGGTTTATCACACTCATCCGAGAAGGCTAGAATGTCTAACCATTTTCCGATGTCATGGCAGAAGGAGTGCGTTTTCCTCAGTTATTTAACGACCCTGAGTTTTTTTCTGATCTTGAGCTTGAACCCTCGACCTTCCCGTGAGGCAGTGCGACTCTCTACCACATGAATCAGCCAAGTGCGTTTCTTTTTTTTTATCATGTATTTCTTTTATTTCTAATCTTCCAAATAAATATTGGGTAAAACTTAATTTAGGAAAACCAAGGGAAAAGAAAACTCTCAGCATTCAGGTTCTTAACTCTTGATTGCCCGTCTGAGTAATGACTAAAGGTATTCGCTATCAGATAAAAAAGTTCCATAAAGTAATTTTCCTCCTTCAAATGATCATTTAGAATGTTTTCTGTTCGTCTTGAAAGCAAAACAGTCTATTCTCCACATTAAGCACTCGTTCCTCTGTACACTAGATGATATTTTCTAAATTCAAATAGAAAGGCTCTGCATGCTTCAGAAAGACACATTGGCGAATTTTGTCCCATGCAAAACAACTTAAACTCAGTCCAATTACTTTCCTCGTGGAAAATGTTTGTTAAACGTTGCTCAATAAGAAGTGCCATTTCAAGCTCTTCTGCACATTACTCTGCGTTTGCTCTGGCGTCGCCGTATGATTCGTTGAGGACAGAGACCAGCACATTTATTAGTAATAGCAGAGCTCCAGCGTAGCCCCATAATTATACGAAATAGTAGTAACCCATCAAGCCCAAAAAATTTGGTTGTACGAACGTACGACCGTACGACCTTACGACCGTATGAGGTGCTACTTTTAGCATGCGCGGCCAACTGTACCACGGGCACTATCTTAGCCATTACGTAATGGAAGGGCGAGGGAGAAGGTAATGCGCAGGCGCAATTGCGCGCGTAACTTGGATACTCTATTAGTGAGCGCCAAGAGACACCGTCAGATGACGATAAAGTGCGCATACTCGAACGTCGAGCGGCAGCGTAGCGTACTGCGGGCACACGGTTAGGCATTGCACGAGGGCTTCACGTCAGCTAATAGATGTAATTTGCCACCCGCGTTTTGAGCGGGAAATCAAACTGGTCAGGATGTAGTTGAACAGTAATTCTGAGAATTTTGCAATTTCGAAACAACTCAACAAAGGCAATAATACCGGCAGAGTTTAAGCTTTGTCAACCGGAGGAAACTGCTATAATTCAAGTTCATGGAGAAAGGGTTTTAAAAGAAAATAGGCTGGATATAAAAAGACAGAGCGACCAAAAAGAGCAACAAGTAAACGGCGTAAAGCGAGTCCATAAAATCGCGTAAGAAAGTTAGAAAGGACGCCAAAAGACGCTTAAGAAATAGGCAGAATACGGCGAGAGGAACGCGAGAGAGAACAATAAAGGGCATAAGTAAAAGAGCGAGTATCTAGCGAAGAGCAACGGGATAAGGAAATACAAAGCCGTTCCTGAAAACAGACTGAAAAGAGGTCATCAACAAAGAGAAGCAAACTACAAAGAATCCGCGAAAGAAGAGGAAGTTTTCTCTTACGCTAAGACCCAGAAAAAATTCAAACTTTTTTTTTACCGATCGTCGCTTGATACAAGCTTCAGTTTTTAATTCAACTGATCACGTTTCGGTTAAACATTGACTCTGGCATTCATCGTCTAAAAACCCTCATCGTTCGAATAATATTTCATAGTGTTCGTATTCTTCAAGTTGTTTCTTTTCCTTTCGTCTGAAAGTTTAACGCAGTCGTGGTGTCATAGGAAAAGAAGTTATCTTACGTATTTTGCCTTTGTCTTGAAAGTTTTCAAATGATGGCGAACGGCGAGCGCAAGTTTTTACTTTTTTTTTCCTTCAGTTAATTATCGCAGGATTTACTCTGTTCATTTGAAAAATTCGCGCTTTGCCGAAGATGTGTTGTTTTACCCCAAACGTAGTCATCACATTTTGCAATTAAACGGGGTTCTGGCAATTTAACCTCAAAAGCGCTGGTAAGTGAAGTGTGGACGTCTTGTATTCTGCAGCATACACCTTTATTGATATCTGTCGGGCCATACCAGCAACTAAACTACTCGCTACATCTAGTTATAAACTCGGCTCTTCTAGGTACGGTTGAGGATCTAGAAAGTTCCGTAACATTATAGGAGATTCTATTTATATGTTGATTCGGGGATGACTCAACATGACACAGCTATACTTCTAGAACATTCTTGAAGGTCACACTACAGTAAGCTCATGTTTAACGTAAATAATTGTTGTTTACAGTTTTGGAATTCAAGAGCAGTTTTTGAGAGTCTATTTCTGTAACGTTCCTGGATATTTTCTATTAAATTCACTGAGGTTCAGTCTCGGAATTTCATAAGCGAATATGAATGATAGATTCGTATCGGCGCCATAATTTAGGGAAATTTTGTAAACACATTAACATTTTACAATTCGCCAACCATTTCTTTAACCTGCTTGGATATTCTCTTTTGAAGTAATTGAGTCACACCCTCGGAATTTCATTTAGTAATTAAGAACGACAAATCCGTATATATAGCACAAGTGAAGCACATTTTAAACTTATAGGAAACATACAGTTCTTGTGATGTTAGTTTCGAGGATTTAGTAAATGAATCATCTTAATTATAATCCCCTAACTGATATTTTTCTTTATTCTCATAACTTGTCTGTTTGATATTGTTTTGATATTGTAAGGAATAATTCTGTCTTGGTCGCTCATGGGAATTAAAGGGTTAAAATGGGGGATTTCATCATATTGTAATGATTAACATATTCGTATGCTTTCAAATGTAACAAAAAATGTGATGAGAATCTAATGTTATGAAACACTTCAACTTCCAGGGTGGAAGAGTAGAAGACCATAGACCACAACTCTGATTTTCCTCCACTAGGTGAAATTTTTTTTTCATGTTTTCGACACATTCCACAAAAATAATAAACTTGGAACAATGTACAACAAAAAAAAAAAAGATTTCTTTTTGAATGCTAGTTTCCTCTACGGAAAGGCAGCCCTGCTAATATTGTCATGGACCTTTCTTATTGTCACTTGTTCCATGTAATATTGCAGGTAACTTTTTTATAGCCGTACTGTGAATTGTAGCTGGTAACCCACTTAGGCAAAGCATTCATTCTTTGTCTGGCAACTCGTTTCACGACGATATCGTTATTTCGCAAATCGATCTGGAGTCACCCGTCGCCATCGTCCTTCAGAGGCAACCGAGTTCCCTCGCTTGATATTAGTCTGCTCTTAGTCGACTCATAGTCTGCACTCAGTTCTGAAGAGGCACTAATTTTTCCGTCAGAAATGGCACCGTTTCCATACCAAGGGGGCCTTGACATTCTTTATATTTAAAAAATAAATAAATAAAAAGTTATAATTGAGATTATATCCACACCTATCCTCCTTACTATAGGAAAGTTAAAACAGGGGACGAAAAACAAAATTAGAGGGAATTGCATTACTTTCGGCTGAGGATGTTAACGTCAAGGAGGAAAATATAACTATCTGAGCAAGAATTATTTGAAATTGTTGTAGGGCTAAGCAAGGACTCTTGTAAGCGAAATGGAGATTTTTGGTCGGAGTCTTGTGAATTACAGGAAAGATTATAATTTAATGCCAACAAGACCACAAGCGTAAAATGGAAAATGCTATAACCTTTTTGAGAGGCTCAGATATTCAAGAAGACAAAATGAAATAATAGTGGACGATATCTTTCACATAAAGGATAAAAGATAAGCGAATTGCAAATCATTTGTTGAACAACCCAAGAATTCTTCTCAGCAATTCAAAATTTAACTTCACCTACACAGCCATACAACTCTACTCGCATAGATACTCCACCAATCCAACTTGTGGGTCGGAAACGGATGTATCTTGCCCTGATTGGTGAGGGAAGGTTATGATACACAACGGTGTCTTGGTCAATATTTCCAGCAAAAAAAAAAACAAAAAAAAAAACCGTTGATACTCGTGGGTGAGTTGCAAATTACTTTGTGATAAAAGCAGGGTAGAGATGGTAGGTTTTTGTAACCCCTTGGCCAACCGGCATTTTTCTCTGAAAGTGCTTGTCTCATTCAACGTTGTTGATAGCCTACATTGCAGGATTGGTATTCAGGTTTGTACCCTGTCATACCTCAGTTACTGGACTAACACTCCATGGCTGGAGGGTATTTTAGTGTCGACAGCTTGCCTTTGGAGCAGGGAGGCTCAGTTTACATTGCAAAAACTTGGTAACTGTATCATCTCATATATCAGGCAGTATATATGCTACCTCGCCGGCATCTATTTCAACACAGTATGGAGCCAATGAACCTCAAAGACCATTTTACCATCTTAACGAAATGCAGGACTAATCTTGACTACCTGCCTGACATATCAAAGTCATATATCAGAAACCTTAGGCCAGTAGTCAATACTCAATCAGAAAAAAACTCTCTGTTAAAAAACACATTTTACTTTTAGTCACATGTTTTGTCACTGTAAGTATTTTGACACTTTATGCGCATAATATTATTGTAGATATTTTATCCTGCAAACACTTAGCTGAACATTTAATTTACAATGACTTCCGACCATGACAAAACTTCTTTTATTGCATTTTCTATCTTTTGTGCTAAAAATATTCCATTACGCCTTACTTATAAGATACACTTATCTAAAAATAAACATTCAATAATATCTACGCTTGGTAGAAAAGCCAGAAATAATTTCAGTGGAAGAAAACTTAGCTAAATTATACAGTAAAACATCTCTGCACTCAGAGATCATATTTTGATTTCTTTTCCGAATCACGCACCGAAGGATTTATCATTACTAATAAAAGGTAAGTTAAGTCATTCTCCTCTTTCAAATAATCAGCTTCCATGTACTCTGTTCGTCGAGTGAGAAAATTAGTCGTTTTTCAGCTTTTAACATTCGTTCCTCTGTACATTGGATAATACTTTCAGAATTCAAACAAAATGGCTCTGCTTCAGAAAGGCACATGTTGACAAATATTGTCTCATCACAAAACAACTTAAACTCAGTCCGATTACTTCCCTCGTGGAAAATGTTCATTAAACGCTCCTCAATAAAACGTGCCATTTCAAGCTCTTTTGCTTTTTCCTCTGCGTTTGATTTTGCGTCACCGTATGATTCGTTGAGGACAGAAACAAGCATATTCATAAGAAATATATTTGTGGATATACAAAACAAAAATGCAAACGTCGGACCAATGAAGGGTCTGTCCCTTCGAAGAGCGTCCATTGGGACTGCTTTTCCTAACAGGAATTCGAATTGAGACATGACTGCATCGAGATAACTGGAATATTCTAATACTACACCACCGAAAAACTGCATACCTGTTATAACAAATGCATTAAACACGATCAGAAAAAAGAGCACATACGAGAGTTGATAGCCTATAGATTGGCGAAAAGATGAAAACAAATATATTACGTGTGGGTTAAAACGAATCAGATTCAGAAGCTTGACTGTCACCAAGAAAACAGCAACAGCAATGGACGCATTTTCCAGGTTAAGCCAATTCAAGGCTGTGTGGAAATGCACGATTTCATATGGATTGGCTTGAATAGATTTGATAGTGTTCAAAACGCTTTTAGCTCTGATCATGTAAAATGCTACAGAGGCTACAGAGAAAATAATCATAAAGAAATCCACCATATTCCAAACAGACTTGAAGAAACCTAAACGTTGTTGATAAAGGTGGGCTAACATAACTATGAAGTAAAAGAGGACCATTGCCATGAACAGAAACTGGCCAATTAAGAAAAACATCAGAGCTCCTGACTCAGTGCTGTACAACTCGAGTGTTTCAATTCTCCTTGTAGTATAGGCTGCACCAGTAGCTAAGGCCTCGTAAAAGTATGTGGCAACGCTAATCAAGTTTGTATTTACATTGAAAACAGCAAACTCTAGAATTACAGCTCGAGTTTGGCGATCAAGCCATCCATTAGTAATAGCCTCGTCGAGGACGCCTTGTGCAGTGCTCTCATCGTATCCCATGACTGCTGCATAACCACCCCCTTCATAGGAGTTGTAGGATGCTAGAATGGGATCGTTGCGAAGTTCTCCTGCTGATTGATATCGCCAAGGCTCAGGGCAAATTTGGAAAGCATTGAGCCAGGAAGTATTGAGGGATAGAGGTATCCAACCTGGAAGGCTTAGCAAAGTCGTGTCCTCATTTTCTGGCGAATAGTCGTAATAACAATCTGCTATCATTTTCGAGAGCGATCTGCAGGAATCTTCAAATGAAAATAAAGAAAAGTGGAATGGATTACTTTAAGATTTGCAATTTTGATCAAAGATGATAAAATGAAACAGAGAAAAAGGAAAAATTCCGAGAAAAGAAAAAAAAAAAGAAAAGAAAAAAAGCACGCCAGTGAAGTTTCTCGATATCGGGTTGGAGGTTGTTGTTTTAAAATTTCTTATGAGTCAAGTCATAAGTAGTGAGTTAAAATATATCAGTAAACAAGTGTATGGTCTTTTTATGCCTATGTTCCATTTCATAGCGCCTCTAGTAGTACAATTTGGTGTCTTAGTTACCAGCCTTTGGTTTCCAGATCACTAGACATGCACTAACTAGTTATTGGAATTCATTAAGTCGCTATGACATTTTCCTAATTCAACTGTGTTTCAATTGTAGATTAGAGATTTTTGGTACAAAGTTAGAGGCTCCATTGTGTATATCGTTACTGTGGAAATAGTCTTTTGCGATAACCTGACTGTTTAAAAAAATTATATATTCTGATCTAAGTTTACTTTTTTTAATTCTAAGCTGTCGCAACCAGGGCATTCCCACTAATATCGACATCTTGTTCCCGACGTACACATCGTTTCTCTCTTCGAGTCCGTTGTACCACGCCTGGTTATAAATGTTTACTATGAATTCGTACTTTAACCATGCCTCTAAACTGTGCGCATCCTTTACCTAGAATAAAGAATTAGATCTTATGAAATAAATAAATAAAGATCCAAGGAACCGATAAGAGGACAAAATGTGCAACTCGCATGATTATTAAACAAACGAACAGGTAGAGATAAAGCAATAAACCAGAAGACTGGAACAAAGTGAGAGGGGAAAGAGACTCACCGCCAACCTTAAATGCAAGTCGCAAACAATGAATAACAAAGGAATAACTAAGGAATTCAAACTTCATCGGCACCTAAAAGCAAACGTCAATCTGAATTCCATAGTAACATCGCCACTACTTTTTTCAAAAGGTAAAACTCATTATATTATTTTCATTTTCCATAAAGCTGCTCCAGTACAGATATATGTGTCTTTAATTACCCTGCTCACTTGCCATCGTTAGGTGTGGTACTGCGACCGACTTGGCTATTTCTTTGTTAAACATCCACGAGTCTGTAATCTTTCATTGATATAAGGATCGATTGCCATGCGAAATAGATTTTGAATACTACGATATATTTCACAACTGCGGCCTGCTAGACTTAAAAAGGAAGGCGATTATTAAGTTTATCGGTGCAATGATAATGCCACTTTGTACTCCGATGACTATCTGTCTCCAAGAAAACTTAAAAGGCCCAACCTGTATAGCACAATCGGATTGACCACCAATGTTATAGAACATGGCATTTGCTATCATTGCACTAAACAGAACTGAAAGGCAACATGAAGCTCTTTGCACACGTGTAAAGGTACTGCTACATGCTTTTCCAAAGACTGACATCCACAAGTGACTGTCGGCAACTTTTCTGGCAAAGCGCGAGCGAACCTGATCTGAGAAGGCAGAGTAAGATTTGCTGCCCACGGTTACTTCTGTTTGGCCGTCGTCTTTTTCCAACGCAAGCCACCTATTTATAGGGAAAACCCACCTTTCTTCGGTCTGACGGTCTTGGATAACTACGGTTTCTACAAACCAAGACGGATTATCACCCGAATTATCGTGTTCCAAAATAATTTCTTTTAAAGGGCCAATAGGTTCTTTCATTACGAACACAAAGCCGTTGATACTCCCACGTTCGAAAAGCTCGCTCCACTCCCCTTTCTCTCTTAATGGAATTTGACTCTGCTCATAATTTTCGCCCTTGATGCTGATGGTTATGTTGGCTGTTGTTGCTGAATGTTTCCAAACGCCGGTGCTTATAACCATATCGTAATAATAGCCCCCTTCCTTCACAAGCGGTATCAATTTGGGTGGGCAAATCTAAAAAAAGAAAACATTCGGAGATGAAAATAATTTGAAATACACGACTACAGGTTGAAATATGATTACCTTGTCTACGTCTCTCTTGTCGGCCCTCCTTGCAAAGATTAAGACCACGAAGTACAGAAGGAAAAAACAGGCAATTGTCACAAGTACTGAAATATTGCCACTTTCGGCAAGGTTTGAAAACTCAGTAAAAACTTTGTCGAAGTCAATTGGGTTTGGTGCTTGGATGAAGTTTCCACCAAAAGATGTTAAATGATTACAGAGACATTTAAGATGGGTGGTGTTCGAGTCTTGGCTTACCTTTGACAAAAAGGAAAAAAATCAATTATGCGAAAGAAATGAACATTATATTGTGCATTGGTATATCGCTCACATGGGATTATTGCTTTTACTGTGCGTTGATTAGTTAATTGGAATGCGAATGGCAAGTATTATACATTTCCGAGCTCGAGTCAAGAGTTCAATTTTCTACCATTTTTTGGTTTATTTAAAGAATAAAACTACTTTTTTGTATCTGTGTGATATATATTAATACAAGCTTTCACCTCGACTTCTAACAATGATTGTTTTCAAATTCGACACAAGCACGATCTTGATTAAAGTAGAAAAGTTTAATCCCAAGCTGAATTGGTGAATTGCTTTAATAATGAACCGTAAGATACGTTCGACACAAAAGAGAATACATAGAAACAAACAAGTCGATTAGTTGTTCTAACCCTATATTTATAGCCAATTTGCATCCAGTTGTTAAATCTGAAATGTTTATACCAACAACTCCCTTTGAGTCTTAAGAATGACTAATCGGTTGCTATCGTCATTGAGGAGAGTCAACATAAACGATTGCATGAGGGTTTTTTACTCAGTAAAGCTTACTTAGCAGCAGAAACATTACTAAATGATTAATTTTTACCCGGCAACCCTCCGCGGTCCACTTCTCTGTGTTCTCTGACCAATACGAACAACTCGACTGGGTGATGGTCAAAGTGTAGTTAACGTCTGTGTTTGGATCATATTTCGGAATCACAGTGCTAAGAGATCCTTTTGGTGGTGGATCTTTAACGCCCACGCATGACCGTCTTTCGCGACGATTTCCAAAACAGGACCTTCTTTGCCTGGAATGTTGACTTTCATTCTTAGGGCTTTTAAACAATAAGCCCGCGTAGAGGAAACCTGGCTTAGAAGGCATCACTGTAACCGAGCAAGTGGCATTAGCATCTGTTCGGTTGTCACATGTAGATGTAAACGTCATCGTAAAATTGTGTTCAAAGTCATTTATCGTTGGTCTTTTTCCAAATTTTATGAACAGACTGATTTGTATTCCTGCTTCGGCTGTACCCAACTTAAGAGATACGGGAACATTGGCTAGTTCTATGTAATAACTTCGAACTGAGATTTGATTTGGCTTAAGAAAGTTATGCTGCGTCTCGTTGGTAGAGTTCTGGGGTAGACTGGAAATGGGAATCAAGATCTCAATGTCATTGTCAAGATTTGAAACATTTATCTTTTCCGCGTTGTTGCTTTTAAGCTCAAGACTCGTGACGCGTGATCTGATTTTCTTGCTGCTGTTGTCCCAAGTGAAAGGGTTAAAATCAACAGCTTGCATCTGAAAGTGAACGCAATATAGTTTTTAGTAATTTCATCTTACAAGGGTGATTCCAGGAGTTTTGCTCGCGCACAAAAAATTCGGTGCTAACAGATTTTGTCATTTTATCATATTAAGTAGAAATGGAGACAAGAAAGCGTAATTACAAATTGAGGCAGCGATGACTCGAATCATTCCCAAGTGAGTTAGGATAAGAATGGCATTATACCTTTGCATTTATCTCTCCACCACCTATATTTCAAAGGCTGCTCGGGAGCTTGAATTTAGTTGGTCCATCTCCCATGCTAAGTCCTTTTGCATTATTAGCTGTGACCTTTTTCAGCGAAATTGCCAAGTTTGGAGTTTTTAGGACCAGATCTTCTGATGGCACCAAGCGGCCAAAAAATGCATCACTCATGTTGCTCAGTTTTTCGGAGGCTTTCTTCACGAACTGAAAGGAAAGTCAAAAAATGTTGTTCAGTCGCATGATAAGGTAGTTAGACCTAATATGTAGATTAAGCCAAGCCTAAAAGGGGAACTCGCATTTTTTTCCCCTCACGTCACAAGGGCACAGGCTAGGACTAGAACCCGGGTCGTCAACTCGGAGCCCAGTGCACTGACCACTGGATTACTGGACAAAACCGTGGCGTTGGCGTGCCCGCGGTACAGTTGACCACGCATGTTAAAAGTAGCACCTTGTACGGTTGTACGTCGTACGGTCGTACAACCAAATTTTTTCGGCTTGATGGGTTATTACTATTTTATATAATTATGGGGCTAAGCTCTGCGAGCTCCGCTATAATAAATTCTTTTTCGCTGCCCTCATTGGTGTCGCCGTTTTGTTCGCTTGATGTAAGCTGTATTGCTTTGAATTTACCCATCCTGAATTGATGGCGAGAAACGAAACTCCAATAAGCGAATGTATGGAGAAAGGAGTGATTTCTGTGGTAGTCGTACTTGTAAATGTACTTGTGATCTTTACCTCTGGAGAGGGTGGGGCTACTGCCGAGTCTGTCTTGTCCTTACTCGAGCCTGCAGCAGACTTGAGAACATTTGTGAGGCAGCCTGTAACACTTGTCGCTGTTTGTTCTAACTCCGGTGTGAAAGGCTCCTCCGGATCATTAAGGGTGGAAATCATCATATTTGCTGTGCTATCAGTCAATTGCATCGTTAATTCCTAGGGAGAATAGCACCAATGCGTCATATGCCTCACTGGGATTAAAATAGTAAGGAAAGATTGGTGGATTGAATAATTTAGAATATTTGCAAATCAGATGCATGCATGTTTTAAAAATACCAATAGCGAATTACTGAGAAATAGCAGAGATTTCATTTATTATGATTCACCTGGGAGGATAAGCTTGTTGCTTATATCCGTTACAGATGAAAGTATTTCATTCACTTTCGATCGGATGCATAGTTTACTGTAGATAATCTGTTACTAATGGTTACCACTCTTAGGTTTGATATCATTCTTAAACTTGAATTTATGTTAATAAAAGGATTGAAAAGAAAAAAAAAAAATTTTTACCATATTGTTATTGCTGGTGCTACCGCCACCGTCACTGCAGCTCTCGCATTTTTGTTCAGCTTCCAGTCCCATGGCCAAGTTTACTACTGACATAACCAAGCGAGACATTTCAAGATTCTCTGGTGTTATAGCTGTAAACTTCGATATCAATGTGTTGGCAATCTAGCAACAAGAAGAAATGGCACGCCTCATAAACAAAGAGGAAAGGCTTTGACTGTGCTCTGTTCTGTTGTAAAGCACACAGAAAGCGGCTAGAGCACGAAAGAGGTGTAGGGAGAAACACGAGTCGCAGTTAAGTGTTTCTCCCTACTTCTTGAGTGCTCTAGCCACATCCTAAATGCTTTACAACAGAACAGAGCACAGTCAAGGCTTCTCTTTCTTTTTTCCTAACAAAGAATCCGTTAAATTCCCCACGTATTACTTTCAATTTTCAAAACAAAGTTTATTTGCAGAGCGAAAACAGAGTCATCAGCATGCTCTATTTTCCCATAGAACACGCTATAATAAGCCAATTAGAATTCGTGTTAGAATGGTTCAAATAATGTTGAACAAGACCAAAGCAGTCAAAAGTGTTAAACCATCAAAGTTCACAATATGTAATAGTTTACAAACTTAAATAGCACGGTAGGTCGAATTTAATACTTTTGCCTGAAGTTTTTTAGTCTCTAGTACAGAATCTGAGAGTTAGATATTCAGTGAAATCCGGCTGAATTGTGGCTCATAAAAATACGTAGGTTTTGACATGTCCAGTAGAAAAAAAAAGCCTAAGGTGTGCGTTTTAGGAATGAACGACAGCCGAATTCACCGGAACATGAAGATTTCTCGGGATGAGAGCGCAGTAAAGCTCGGCTGCTGTGATTGATGTGGCCTTCCACTCAACGCACCCATTCAACGCATCTCAAAGTGTATCAGAGGAAGCTATTAATTCTTCTCTCGAAGGGTGGCTGATGTAACTTCTGAAGCTTGCTTCACTGCGATGACCGGAGATCGCCACGATGAGCTACCCACGATAAAGCTCAGCATGATCGCAGACACTATCATGATTTCTACGAATTTTAACTGCTATGCCAGTTTGTGCATATTTTTCACCATTCCTGTTTTGTTCTGTTTTTTTTTTTTTAAACACGAAGCTTTTATCTATTATACGAGTGTTAGCTGTGTTTGTCTTTTATTACTGTTCGTAAGCTTGCGACCTAACTGAGCGTTAAGGACTCTTCTCTTTGAGGATTTTCGTCTCTTCTTAAGTTATAATGATGTAAATTATGGCGCTTAGCATTTGTACAAACCTTTATTTGGCTTTTCTGTTGCTACGTGCCGGCTCGCTTGTTCGGAAATTTCACTTTTAATTAACGAGAAAATAAAGCTACAGAGAAGCCCAGGAAATGATCGGACGTAGTAGAATTTGGTAGATAGTGTGACGGCGTGTCAGCTTTAGCTCAGCTCTATGCTCTTTACCCTGATAGGGCTCGTTCTTTCAACCAATGGTAGCGCGCGTTATATCCGAACGTTGTTATATAAATGAGTTATTGTACATATTTTAAGTATGCCTCACGACACGAATAAACGAAACTCGCAATTGCTACGTGTTCCAAGAAACAACATCAAATTTGATTCTGAAAATTTAAGTGCTGTTGCTGACTGTATTTGAGAAATTTTATTAGCGTACCAACGCTTTGTCCTTAGGGTCCAATTGTTGTCCACATTCGGTTTTTTCAATTGCAGACTTGAAAACAGATATACCAAGTTGAACAGCTCGGCTGAGTTCACCCTTGTTGAGAAATTCATCCAGCTTGTTACCTTCCCCAACTACAAAACCTTTTAACTTGATTGCAACTTCGTCTGGTGATGAAGAACATGGATCAAGGCCAGATGATGGCTTTACCTGCAAGGGATAAGTGAGACACATCGTAATATTTTCTTAGCTGAGATATCATTTTGGCGTTTTCAGTCAAAATTTTAACCCATTGTTGGATCCAAGCGACGATGAGATAATATTAGATAATATTGGAGATTATGCTCTAGGAAATAGTAAAAGGTTAGCGGGCATACAGAAAGATTATGCCATTTTGAAACACTTTCTAAACGGCGTTTATAAATCAAAGTGGAAAATGCAAAGATTCTGAGCCGCGTAAATAGTAATTCGTTAAAAAAATATTCTCGTTTATAAAAAATTGCAGTACCCGGATAAGCAATTTCTCTACAACGGATACTCCAACCGCGTTCTTAATGACAATAGTGACTTGTTGTTGGAAATCTTCGTCCGGCGATCCCGCAGGTAACACTGTCGACACAGACGAGGGTGACGTGCCATAAGATATAGGCTCCTCTCCAAGTGCGAATTCATATGTCAGTGGTAAGCTCGTGTCCTGCCAATCGAAGCACTTAAAAGTAAACTCAGTCTCCAGTGAGACGCCTTCAGAGACCGACGGCGCGCAGTAACCATCATGCGGCTCTCCAGCAGTTTCAAAGAGGAGCATAGAAAGCCCGAATGCTTCTGTTAAAGATGTTAGCAATAATGTTAGATTATACTTCGATTTAGATTGTAAAGAATTTTTCTTCATTATCATATTGGTAGAATTTACAGCTGTTGAAGTCATGTTGGGTAAAATAGGTATATTTTCCCAACTGTCTGACCCGTTTAGCATGGACAGACGCCATTCGTAGACAAATCCATTGCAAGGAGAATTAAGACACTCTGATGTCACCCGGAGCTTGTTTGAAGCAGACACTATTGCGCCACAATCTATGAAGCATCTATGGAAAAAAATAGAAAAGAATGAACAACATACGAAAAGCTGCAAAATCAATTACAAGCAAATAGGCCTTAATTAACAGGCCTCCTTCACTTTCAAAAGTGAAAACACAGCTTTAGTCGATTGGCGAATTGCCCTTTCAAACCACCACCTGCCCGTGTTTAGTAGAGCAAGTCGAAGTTAGCTTCAGGGTGGTTTTATTAAGGCAAGACTAGTCTTTTTTTAGTTCTACAGCTAGATACCGATTAAGCGAAACTGCAGAGTAAAATACTTACTTGAATGTTAAAGGCACTCTACTTCTCTTATTTTAAACGCTGCGTACCTTTCTTAGGGTCTCTCCTCCCAGTTTAAGCACGTTTACGTCTAGGAAGCGTTGTTCAGATAAATTAGCACCAATTTCTTTAGAAACTTTTTTTTTCAAGAGCTTTCTCTTTTCCAATTCCTTGAGTACAACATTTTCTCTAATTTACAGTTTACACTACATAAAAATTACCTAAGGGTCGCCTGAGGAACCTCTCCAGCGGCTATTGTAAAGGACATTTCAGCAGAGGAACTTCTCACATCCTTAGTCACATTCAGCTGTAGGAAGAAGGTCCTGTCGATTTCAAGTTTACTTGGATCAACAGTTATGATTGTACGGTTTAAGTCTCCTTCGTTTAGAAAAGAATCGAAGCAATTGTTGCTTACAGAAGTGTCACTCCGACAGGACCAACTGAAATTGAGCCCGGTATGTATTCCAGGGCCAATGTCTGCGTCGTAACTTAAAGAGCCATTGACAGTGACGTTTTGCTTGGACCCCCACCTTACACTGCTTCCTCCATCAAGAATGGCTCGCAAGGGAGCCGCAATAACCTCGATGAAGCCATAATCAAATGCGTTGAGAATTTTTGGGGATGCTGGATCTCCGACTGCGAGTGTAGGATCGTTTGTTTATCGTCCATTCCGTCGTCCCTTGACTAACTATAGTTCCTAATGCTGACTCCGAGGCAGCTAACTCCATTTCGCTAACCACGCTCCATTCAAAGGTACTTTTCAATACACTTAAATCTTTAGTTAGACCATGTATCAGGGCTTCTCGGACACTTTTGACTGAGCGCTGCACAGGTGTGGCCTGATATTTGTCTTTTGAACTGTTTCTAATGGTCACTGAGAAATCTCCTGCGGATAATATAGTGAACGGAATTTTTGCATCATTTTTCCCCCTCAAAGAAAAACAAACGTTTGTAAGATGGGTTTAGTTCCTAATGAATTCACTCATGTTTTACGTCAACGTTAACAGTATGAAATAGCGATAAATTTTCAAGGTTGAGATAAAATCGTGCCTTTTTATGTAGTGCCTCGTGTACAGAGGTTCACAGACAAAAACTGATGGTAATAACAAATTATCAGCTAGATATTCTTTCACTGTAATTTGACATCATTCTTACCAAAGGGCTCACATGATATCCCATCACCATGTAGCTTTTTCGGCACACACAGCTGAAGGATCCCGGAGTGTTAAAACAGTAAGCAACTCCATGACAGTTATGAGCTGATATTGCACATTCGTCGATATCTATAGAATCATAGAAACGAGCAGAAATTTCGAGTAGTTTCATTGTTTCAGGTTTCACCAATGAAACTCTTTATCAGTTGCTTTCAACTCATAAAAAATCGCGTCCTTAAACCTAGCAGTGCATTACCAAAGAGAACATAGAAACATCTCTCACCTATACAAGCTGTACCGTTTCCTTCATACCCTGCAATGCATGTACAATAAAAAGATCCAACAGTGTTGTTACAAACAGCCAATGAGTCGCAGTTGTGCACATTTGTAGTACATTCGTCGATATCTAAACGAAAGAAAAAAATAGCTGGGGGTAAAAAAAAAAAACGCATGAAGCGTTTAAGGCACCGGTGGCTATTAAGGTAAAATATACCCGCTCTATGGCAAAAACAGATCAGTTAAAATAGACTTCTTTAGCTATCAAACTTCAAAATAGCGAACTTTCCCTGGTGCTCCTTGTTGTAGAGACCCATGGAATTTAGAAAAGGCAACGTAAAAATTTACTAAAGTAGCCTTAGTCACCGTATATTTTTTATAACATTTCTCTTGTTTTGCATCATGTGGACAGAAAATCCACTAGATGACCCAGAACACGAGACGCACGGTCGTGTAGTTTTATCTTCACGCGATAATACACATTTCAATGAGTAGTACGTACCTCGACAGCTCACGCCATCTCCTGAGTACCCATTGAGACAAGTGCAGTTATATGAGCCAAACGTGTTGTTACACTGAGCGTTCACGTCACAGTTGTGTTTATGATCCTGGCATTCATCTTCATCTGAGCAGAAATAGTAATTATGGGAACAAAGTCATATCCCATCCTCGAGTATAATTACCATCAACAGGCTCGTGCAGATTTCAATATGGACATTTAATACACTTTAAAATATTTACTTGAAATGTGTGAGAAAAGAGAATAAAGATTGCATGTAAATTTAACATGTACAGATGCCTTTGTATGCGTGCGAATATTCAACGAGCTTTCAAATGAATTCATTGATAAATCATTAATAAAATAAAAAGTTTAGAAAACTGACCATTTCGAATACACTGGACACACGTAAGCATAATTGCATGCCACACACAGCTGTTCTTAGTATGACTCATTATATTCATCTTTACCTAAGCCGAGATGTTTGACTCTATTTATTTGCTCTGCCGTTAAGGCTAAGTCATAAAACTGCATGGCAGCAATTCTGGCTGTCAAATGACGGGGATCGTCTGCTTTGACACCAACTCTGACGTTATCCTGTGTACCCAGCGTTATGCCGGCCCCGATATTCCTCTCTACTACTCTCACTCCATTAACCCATACACTTTCCATTCCAGTTATATAGTCGTAAGAGGCACCAATATAATGCCATTTGTGCGTCGCCAAAGGCTGATTGGTCGATAACGAGCCCCATGTATTTAAGTAATCTCTGTTTCTGAAATGAACGTAAATAATTCCATCTGGGCCTATCCAAAAGTGAACGGCCCAGGCACCCCTTGATTTGTAATTGAATAAAGCCCCGTCGTGTGTATTTTCAGGATACAACCAACATAGCAATGTGATTGAGTGTTTCAAGTCTAATCCCCCATCGTTTGGGAACTCGATGTAGCTGTTCGCATGCCCAGAGAATCGATAAGAGCCACCTATGTCGCCATTCGGACCTATCGCTAAGGATACATCCCCACGAATGCCTTGGGGTTGTTTACTAGTGATCTCCCTTGTTTCAAAGAAACTGTTCAAAGGAAAAATGGCTTTTGCTTTTGGGATTTTGGCGGCTGCAAGAAACGTAATTAACGAGTTAGCTTGATTTTTTGCAGATTGTAATTTACCTAAATACAACATCAGCAATTATAGACTATTACCTACTGAAGGATTTAATTTATGTCTAAGGGGACACCACACTTTATCAATACGATATATATTTCTCTATTATCCATTTTCAGTGCTATATTATATTGTGTGATTCCAGTCATAATAAAGACATACCTTGCACTAAGCCTCGATTAAATTTAACGTTATAAATAGGGCATAATGTATAAAATTGTGTATTTCATTTTCATCAATAGTTATAGCTGGGAAGTCAGGTCAATTTGTGTATCACACCAAATCAATTAACATCATCTCCTGAGAATCCCTGAAGACAAGCACCATTGAATGAGCCCATAGTATTGTTACATTTCGCTATTTCATGATAATTATGAGTCCGCTTTATATGAGTTCCTACGTGTTTGACTCCTTCTCCTATTTAACTGTCTATTTGTCTGTCTGTCGAACTAACTTTCCAGTGCAATCTTTTGGCTTATCTGTGTGTTTCGCTATAGGGATAGACAACTGTTTGTAACAGTCCGGCATTTGTTGCACCATTTACGTTTTCCTGACAACCCATGGAAAGGAAAACCCATGAATCCATGTCTTCAACTTGCTATCAAGCTTCCGTGGCTTAATACAAGGAGACCTTCAATCAGTTAATGGAAGATTAAAGCCTCCCATCTGAACTTCACTTAAGGTTACCTGAACAACCGAACAGCTCCACCCTCATTGCTATTCCCTCCTGCCAGTTAACTGGACGAAATCGGATGTAACGTCCTACGATAGGTGAGTTCAGGTCATGATAAACGATTGTCTTCTGGTCATAATTCCCAGCAAATACCTTGATAAATGGAGCAAAAACAAACAAAACAAAACAGAAAAGCAAACGAACAATGAAAAGAGGAATAAATTTTTCATTTTCGTTAGGCGATAAAAGTGCAACAATTAGATTGATGGTAAATTAGAATCGAATATTTCCTCATGCAATTGACAGCACAACTCTGATTTTCTTCCACTAGGTGAACATTTTTTTTTCATGATTTCGACACATTTCTCAACACTAATTGACTTGGAAAAATGTAAAAAAAAAGAAAATCCAGGGTTTTCCTAGCACAGTCTAAAGATTTCTTTATGAAAGCTAGTTTCCTCTACGGAAAGGCAGCCCTGCTAATATTGTTATATACCTTTCTTGTTGTCCCTTGTTCCATGTAATATTGCAGGTAATTTTTTTTATAGCCATACTGTAAATTGTAGCTGGTAACCCACTTAGGCGAAGCATTCATTCCTTGTGTGGCAACTCGTTTCACGATGATATCGTTATTTCGCAAATCGATCTGGAGCCACTGGTCGCCATCTTCTTTCAGAGGCAACCAAGTTCCCTCGCTTAATATTAGTCTGCCCTTAGTCGACGCATGATCTGCATTCAGTTCTGAAGAGGCACTAATTTGTCCGTCAGAAATGGCACCGTTTTCTATACCAAGGGGGTCTTGACATTCTTTGTATTTCAAGAGCATAAACAAAAAGTTATAATTGAGATTAAATCCGCAACTATCTTCCTTACTATAAGAAAGTTAAAACGGGGACAAAAACAAAATTAGAGGGAATTGTATTAGTTTCGAATGAGGATGTTAACGTCAAGGAAGAAAATATAACTATTTGAACAAGAATTTGAATATGTTGTAGGACTAGGCAAGGACTTTTGTAAGACAAATGGAGATTTTTTGTTAGAGTCTTGTGAATTAAAGGAAAGCTTCTTATTTAACGCCAACAAGACCATGAGCGTAAAATGGAAAATGCTATAACCTTTTTAAGAAGTTCAGATATTCAAGAAAGCAAAATGAAATAATAGTGCACGATATCTTCCGCTTCAGGCGAACTGAAAATCATTTGTTGAACGACCCAAGAACTCTTGTAAGCAATTCAAAATTGAACTTCACCTACACAGCCGTACAACTCTACTCGCATAGATACCCCACCAATCCAACTTGTGGGTTGGAAACGAATGTATCTTGCCCTGATTGGTGGGGAAAGGTCATGATACACAACGGTGTCTTGGTCTGTATTGCCAGAAAAATTCTAGAGAGAGAGTTGGAAATTAAATCTCATGAGACAAGAGGTTATTTCCACAGGCATTTTTTTTTTTAGAACATCAGCTTTAATAAGAGTATTTACCCTATTCCTTCGATAAGTTTTCATGTCGTTTTTCTTGTCAGCCCTGAAACTGCTTTCCACCATCCCCAGAAAATAGTATGTACTGATAACATTTCATCACAACACACCGCCCTTAAACCTTCGTGTTGATCGGTTTGCATTTACTTGTTAAACTGACTAAAGATAACTTCTGCAAGACAAAAATAAGCCCCTAACCATGTCCTTCAAACTAAATCACCCCCAACTGGTTTATGACGCCCAAATTATTTTTAATGGGAGTGGCGGCCACTTCAACTCTTCAAACTCTTCAAAACTCATCCAATGTAATTTTCATGAGACCCACTTAACCTTTTGATCTCCTACAGCAACAGGCTTTGGGACTTGAACAACGGTATTTTAAGGGCTTATTCCTTGGAGAATTGTAGTGTTTTAACCTGATCTTCGTTGAATTCTGTATTCTAGAAACTGGTCGCTTAGCGAAGTGGTTTTCCTCCCACGCGGTATTTCTTAACAATATCCCCAGTTTGTATGAATTTTATGGAAAACGAAGAACAAGTTATTTCGGATAATTATCAAACCTTGGCCTCGTTATGTCTGCGCTCTTTATAAAAGTAGAAATTTATTCCGTCGTTGCTGTAAGTCAGATGGTACTTGGTTACACTACAATGCCAATAACGGATGTTTCGTCCTTGTGTTGCAACCCTTGTTATTTTAATGTATCGATTATTCAGATCAATCTGCAGCCACTGGTTTTCATCATCTGTGAGAGCCACCCAGCCCCCTGCGTTGTGCTGTGTTTCTTTTACGTGAAGTCTACCATAATGAGCACTTTCTTTGTGACTCCATTGGGAAGAGGCGCTCATTTGGTTGTCGGAGATGGCACCACTTTCTACCCCTTGAGCCTCTGCACACTCTAAATGGTATAAATGCTTTGTGTTGAACACAACTTGCATGGTTGTTTTTCAATTGCTAATTCACGCCAGTTTAGCACATGCAATAAAATGGGTTTGGGTAATCAATTCTTTCGTTTTTTGTTCATTACATGCTATCAGATTGTTACCGGATGATTGAAAACTGCTCTCTTACATAAATTGCTGTGTTTTATAAGGAATTTCAGACCACAGAGAGCTGTAATTACACACGTATGGAACTGCGGTATTTTTTACGTGTGTTTTATATCGGCAATCAGCCGTTGACACGTCACTTGCATTGCACCAATCTGTCAGGTTGATGAAAGAATTGCAAAGTGTTCAGGTCAACGTTTCTCCACAATTAAGAGCTGTGTTTTTTTTTTAGAGCTGATCACGTGATTTCGAGTGCAATTTGGAATGAATAAGCACCACTAAATTGCAGTAGCCCGTACAGCGGGTGCAATTTTGTGGTCTTTGAAAAAATTAGCAAGTGCTTATTAATTCCGCGAAAAAAATCATGTGATTACGTGTTAATGATATACATGAAAAAATACGAGATAGCTCATCATAATTATGCAGAAGCAAAGCGCGCGCATCAAGTGCAAAAATAATTTATTCAAACCTTCAAGTGACATTATGCACTCGGTCAAAACAATTGCGTACGATCAAAACAATGATATACAATGATATTTTCACATCTTTAAGACGCAAAAAAGGGCGCAAAAAAGTTCAAAGTCCGGCTAAACAGTTCAAAGAATTTTTCAGTCTGTGTCCGAATCACTTTCGATTAAATGGAATCGTCGTTTGCGAGGTTTAATCATGTTTGTTTTTAATTTCGGCGTAGAATCGCTCGAGTGTTAAGTGTTAAGCTAGGTCGGCTCGTAATTTTCGATCTCCTTCGCAATTCCCTTCTCTAAACACCACTTTTTCCAAACGCAAAACCAAAAAGCAGTGCTTTTTACAGTGTCTCCGTTGTTAGAGCTGCTTTTCAGCTGCAGTATAGTTGTTGCAGTGGCGACAACAAAGAAAACCAACTTAAAACGCCGGCCATTGTTTCGCTCGCAGATTTTTAGCGTATCCGAATGTTGCGACATTCAAGGCTCGCATTTGATTGGCTATCTTAGAGTTTCTTTGATTATTGACCTGTCAGAATGTCTGGTTTGTTACTTCTTTACACTGAATTAACCCTCTTCTGTATTGAATTACCTGAAAACTGCATTTTTCTTAACCCATCAGAACTGAGTAATTTTTTCATGTGTATTATCAATATGATGATAACAATAATAATAATAACAACAATAATAATAATACTGATAATGACAATAATGATAATTAAGATTATTTTCAAAACGTGGTTGTTCGTAGATATGGAATTTTTTCTTTGAATATTCGAAGAGAAAATCGATATCTATGCTTGCGTTTGTATTATTCATTATATAAATTTACAACAATAACTACAAAAAGTAGTGAATGCCGCAAAATCTTTGATACAGATATGAGGTATACTGGAGGCAGAAGAGCCTTAATTTAAGGCTTTTAATGAAAAGCTGAGATCTCAGAAGAGGTTTAGAATTTATTTGCGTCCAAACGCATGTGGTAACTTTAGCTCATGTCAAGAACAACGCCAACCTCAAAAATGTTAAAGTCCCCGGAAGGCTACAATTTATTTCTCTTTGTAAAAACCCAGATCCAAAACGCAATTCAAGTTAAACAAACTCACTGGTGGTTCCGTAAACTTCGACTCTAAGGCAGATCGATCGTTGCCAAGTAACTGGTAGAAAACGAATGTATCTTGCATAAACCGGAACCTCCAGTGCATGTTGGTCAATTGTGTAGGATCCACTTTCCCTGTGAAATATCTACAACATAATAAGAAAATATAACGCGGTCGTAATTTTTAAAGATAAATTTTCTCAAAAAGAGGATTCAGTAGTGATAAAAATTTTAAACAGCTAAAAGGAACCATTATGGAGTAGCTAATGTCCAATGTTGTCGCAGAAACTGAGTTGCAGAAGATAGATTGACGAACGCGCCCTTTTGATCTGCCGACATGCGATACCGTTTGATAATATTACGTTGGCGGCAAGTTACTAGAATTGGTGTCGCCAACAATTGCATATCTGAAGATTATCAACTTGCGAATGACACTGTTTACTGGGACTCTGTGCGATGCAGTTAACCTACAGCAAGAAAAAATTTCAGTGACTTTCTCTAGAAAACTGTTTCCTGACCACAAAAAGAAATGTCAGTCAGTACTACCTTCAGCAGTCCTTTTCAGAACTATTCTCACCCGGACGATCAGACGACACATTTAAACTTTTATTCCTAGGCTTAAACCGATTACTACTGAATCTAAGACCACCATGAAATGTTAGATGTTCTGGGTTTAAAAGGACATTTTGGCCCAAATCTTACCACTTCCGAGCCATTAGAATCTTTATAAGTTGGCCATACGTCCTCATAGGATTTAGAGTACGCTAGTTTAAAGTCTATCACCCATTCATTGCCATTGATGTCTCCTTGGGTTGCAACAGCGCACACTTCAGTAACTTTCCCGAGATCGACTTGAAGCCACTGATCTGAATCATTAATTTCGGCGCACCATCCATCTCCTCTGGTACCGTACAGACGTCCATATGATGGTAGGGCGTTGTAACCGTTGCTTTTGTTATGACTTTTTGCCCTCATGAAGCTGTCGAGGATGATACTTGAATCGGAAACTCCAACAGCATTATTGTGGCAGTTATCATGGGTTTCTGCGTACAACAAATTTGAATATTCAATTCATCACAGCATTAACCTACCTTAAATTTTTTTTTTTAAGTGTCATGCTTGGATCTCTCGTACGTACTCTGTGAACAGAGTCGGCGAAGAGGACAGCGTTCAAATTTTTTCACATTCTAGAAGCGCTTGAGGATTCTAAATGAAGATAAAATATTTCCAATAGAAACTGGTATTTTTAAAAGAGAAATATGGAAGAATATCAGGCTGCCGGAAGTTTAGCTATTCGAAGACCGTGCATAAGTAACTCATTCTGCGCAACGTTCATTAAGTATCCTAATCTCGAAAAACAAAACCCTTTTTCTAATGAGTGTCCTTTAGTACAAAATCATAAGAGAAAAACATACCTCCACTCCCTAAACCTCTGCTAGGTACCAAGATCAAGATTTGTACCTATAGAGAGAGGGATTTTTTGTTGTATAAGCTAAAAAAATACGTTTATCTCTCAGTGTACCAGTCTAAAAAGGAAAACATTCAGATGTCAGACTGTTTACCTTTAGTAAAAGCAAAGGCCCTTGGGCATTCATCTCGTCTCTTCTTTACTCTAAACCGAGCAAAAGCATGTTACGAAGGCATCGTTTCAGTACACAATCCTAATTATAATTTTTTCGCTGACAGGAAGAATTTCCCCGCTGATATTTCAGTGAAGGGAAGAAAAAACACATTAATTTTTTAACCAGGCTATGACCACGGAAGCGTATATTCTTGAAATAATAATCAAGTAATTGGAGAAGGGAAATTGAGTAATTTTCCTACCGTGCTGCAGGCATGTTTCTTGCCTTAAATATTCGTTCGAATGTTGTGTCGTTACTAAGGAATAAAAATAGTATCATTTATAGGGTGGTAAGAAATATAGAAATACGAATTTTTTTAGATTGAAGGTAACAGGATATTTAATTTTTTTCTTTTGTCCCATTTGTTGTTATGAAAGAAATTATTGTCTGAATACATTGCTTTCTTTACCTCCTCATGGAGTTTTAACTCTTTTAATTGGTTGAAGTAGCCTGTTTCAGACCAGTGGTCATGGAAAACAAGTGAAATAGCAGGTGAGCGACGCTTGCGACTTCCTTGACAAGCCAATGTAACCTTGGTACACCCACCTTTTGATTGTCTTTGCTGACTGAGAGCCTGGTACAAGATGGTGATGAGTATGATCGCACATATCAGAGTGTTTAGTTATCCTAAGCTTATCCACCGATTCCACAAGCTTTTCGTCATTTATTCTTTCGATAGAAATTTTTTTTTTTCGGAACTGTTAGCTTGATTATTGATTCTGCTCGTAGTATACGTATTTCACTCATTGTGAGCATTTGTGAACATGCCGGAACAAGAACCCTCAATTGTAATATTATTTTACTAAACTACCTAGGCTAAAAACATGATAACTGCAAAAGGTTATTAATTTATGAATAGATAAGCTTTCTTAGACAGTTATTTTGGATATTCCAACAATAATAAAGGCGGGGGTTCATTAAGACAGTTTTCAATCGATACAATCTTGTCCAAGCAATTCGTTCCTTGACAATAAAAGGGGATTTCCTTCAAAATAAGAATCTTTTATTTGGATCCCCAAAAATAACTGTGTGTGAGTGAGTCTAAATTCCCGTAGCGTTTGAATTACAATAATTAACTAACATGTTCTAGATTATTACAGGGGACTCAATGAGAAGATACAAAAAAGCCAATCCGCACTTTTTTTGTACCCAATCCTTCGAGTCGACTTCACTGAAAAACCGAAACTGCGTTGCTTTCTTAGACTTCTTACAAGAAAGCGCATTAGTATACGCACTCGCCAACCTCATAGAAACAAAGCGTAAGATAGGCTTACATGAAAAAAAACATTTAAAAAGTTTGAGAACCATCTTTTTTTTGCAAACATTGGTTACGACGTACATATAACTGTGTAAATATAAGTGAAATATTTTCGATATCAATTTTTTTACTTTATGAATTTGGTCGTTTACAAAACGCTAAGTTTGACTTTCAATCTTTCAAGAAAGATTCGACTGATCCTGTGGATATCGCTGTTTGCATGAATATATTATACCTATAAGATTTTAATACGTTATTCTCTCATACGCGAGAATATATTAGGTTTTTAATTTTGCTGGAGAAAAATAAGCGTGCGGAGGCTGCTTTTGTTTGTTTAACAAATTTTAGGCAGTCTCAATAATACCCCTTGTTCATCTTGGAGATGTATAGATATATTCTAACTTATGAGCTGTTAGAAAATTCATAATTTTATGCTCCTTAGCTTATAAGTGTAAATAATGGATTATGGGGGAAAACGGCACACTATTCTTAGGGTATTGTTGATATATATCTGGCAGATAATTGAAAATTTGAACCATAGTAACAAAGTAAATGTCCGCTTTAAATTAACTTAGGATTTTAATTTATATTTTCAACTTTCCAGGGTGATACCTCATAATCTCTTCAATTCCTTTAACAACTACATCGATCACTGTCATTACCGTTTGACTTTAGCATGGCGATAAAGAATTAAGCGTAGCGTATTCGCTGATTCCTTTGAGATGGGCAGATAAACAACAAGTGAAGATTTATTTTCAGAGAGCTTAGTTCTTAATAATTTCAATAGGGAAACTTCGGTATTCCTCTGTTTTGATAAACAATAGCTGTGGTCACACTACGCACTTTTGCCCTGGGTAAACTTGACTTGTTGACAGTTTTACTTGGGGAAACTTAAATTTAGAAGTGTGGCCGATTTTTCCCCAGGTAAGTTACTCCGGGAAAATTTTATCCATCGGAGCTTGAATATGTCAAGAGAACAATAGAATTTCCCATGACATTTACCCCACATGTATTAGTCGTGGTTACACTAGCCCCTTTACCCATGGCCCACGGGCAAGGAGGTTTTTGTGTTTAACCGCTTTCCCCAGACCGAAGCTCCCATAGGGTTATTTCCATGGATACATCAAAAAGAACAAAAGAACTTCCCATGACAGTTCCTGAACTGAAAAATTCTGTTATCTGCTCCCTGAGGCGGCTTGACCAATCATAAAGCAGAATGTAGCTAGTACAGGAAATCGCCTGCAGTGTTTTGAGGTGACCTCCGATGCGCCTTCTTCGGTGTCTTCTCGCAAAAAACTGCTGGACTGTTATATTTATGGAGGACTGTCGTGTAACAGGCAGGAGAATCACTGACATTTAGCTTAATAGATCTCGATTCGTAATATCCATGTTGCTTTGTACTTTTCCTGCAATTTGTCAGGTCAGTGAACTCATATCTAATTATATTTGACCCTGAGGGGAGTCTTTTACTGTGTAACCGCATTCCTAAGGGCGGCATGAAACCTGAGCTTAACCAAACTCAAGCCATTTACCCTCCGTAACGGCCCCAAACCCAAGGTGTGTGTAACCACGGCAATTGAAGGGGTAAACTTAAATCCCAAGGTAGTTAGCCAATAGATGCTCGTCGGCAAATGCGCTGATAACAAATTTGATTTTACCGCGTCACGTTTCACTAGAAGCTTATCGCTGTTCTAGTTTCGACCGGCTGCGGCGAAATATAGTATCTTGTTCGTTATCTTGATAATAGTAGCAACAGCCTTGCAAATGAAATGGAATGTTTCCCTTGTAACCCGAAAGTTTTCTTTCCACTGCATGTTCAAAGCATTTGAATTGAGCAAGTTTTCGAACTAGTACTGAGGCCTTGGAACGATGAATTGCTGTCGTTGTTGTCAAAGACGTATAAGTAGACATGTATCTACGCTGGTCGTAGATACATAAAGACAGATCCAATCTGATTGGTTCTTTACGCGGTCAGTATTTTCCTATCTCTGTCCACGGGCGAAGGTAACGCTTTCTTGAGTCACCGAGTACATCCCTACTTTCGTTCTATTTTTCATGAATGTATCTCTTTTTTCCGGCTGGGCAGTATTTTAAAGCAAAGAAGTTGGTCACCACCTCAGGCCGATAAATAACTTGTTTATCCTCTCTTTTTTCTCTCTCTCTAATCACTTTGGTTGACAGAAAAAAATTGGTTCCAAAATGAGTTATTATTAGCAATAGTGTCATTACGTAACAAGTGGCTTAAAAACCGTCTGCAAGTAATTTTAATCGTTCACAAAAAGTACCTAGAAAGTTAACACGTGAGGTATTTGGTTACAGGTGAACTAATCGATGGAACTTTCATTTATTTAATATCTGAATTTTCTCAAACAATTTGTTCGTAGTGAAAGAGCGAGCGAAGTTTGAATTTCAGTCCTGCAACAAATATACGCTCTTGGTGAGTCTTTCCAAGTCCGTTCAATTTGGACATTTGTACCGTAAATTGCACAACAGAAACTGCATTAAATCTCCTCGTCTCTCACTGGAGTGTATCATTCGAATTTAGTTTTTGTAAAGGAAAGACCAGATTTACACACGCCATTGTAGCAAACAAACGAGCAAACTCTCACAACTTTAAATTGAAAATTTTGAATTTACTTACAATTACTTTCCTCAGCGTTTACTTAATGAACAGAGGTAGTTCTTCGTACACGAATTAATCATCGATGACAGTGAATAATACTTTCCGTTTAATAATAGACTGCGAAGAAAACATTGTCGTAACAGTCCTTGCCAAATTAGTTTCGTTGTTTTTCAAAAGTGTACATGCGCTTTTTTTTTTTCTTAAGCGCTCCCTAATCTTAAACGGCAGAAATCGCCAGAAACTACGACGGATACACAGGGCATGAGTAAGTTTTATTGATTTTACGTCTAAAATTTTCATATATTCGAAATATTTATCGTCTTAAATCGACCATATTTCGTTACCCATACTATTCCTTACAACGTGTTCAAATTTTCAACGGCTCCTCCCGTAACTTAACACCGAGTCACACAACGCGTGACGCGTTCATGAATTCATCGTTGGCTTTTTCTCGAGACGTGAGCTTGGACCGCCTGTGGTTACACTTACCTTTCCCTCTCCGCCTTTTGCTTTTTCTTGTGCTTCCCCATAAATTATGATTGAAGTATCGAGATTTAGAGAAAGAGCAAATCGAATAAACAAATGATATATCAATATTGAAAAAGACACTGCAAATTTTCTGTAATACTGCGGCTTCTGTCCCTCCACGTGCTCTGAGTGACTGGTGCAGTTTTGACCGTTCCTGGCTTTTGTCTGGCTTCCAATTACAACTATGCTTCCACGGCCATCAGGAGAATATTACTTTTTGAATGAATATTTTTTTTTTTTATTTTGGTCAGTCGCGAGTCAGAAGTGCCAGAAAGTTCTAAAGGGTCGAAAAGGAAAAGAGTATCAAGTAGAAAGTGTTAAGGTCGATACCTCGACCCTAGGTGCCAGATAAAAGTGGCGCAGTTTCCGGTGCCAAAGCTTGCCGTGCGCCCAATTTGCTTAAAAAACCGGCGGGGAAAGCAGGTAAAAGCAGAATATCTAAGTTGTCAACAATTAAATTTTTTTTTCACCGAAATTAACAAAATTCCTCGATTAAAAACAAAATTAAGCGTATCTTTTACAAGGTCACCTTCCAACTGTTGTCATGACAACCAGTAAGTTAATCTCACAGGACGTCCTAGTGGCCATATCATTATTTAGAGGTGTTCCAAAACAATCAAATAGCGACCATATTGATGTTCTAAGCAAATCCTGTGGGATTTGAAAGCTCTCTTTGAGCACCGATTGACCACCTGAGTGAACTGCACTCTACAGTGGTTGCATGGATGCGGGTGAAACCGTTAATACGATTTGAAATGGATTTTCAGCAAGTAGATTCTGGATTCCCTTTTCAGTGGGATCCTGGATTCCAAAAGCTGGATTCTGGATTCCAGAGCCCAGTATTCTGGATTCCACGAGCAAAACTTTCCTGGATTCCGGATTACCTTACATGGGGCGACTTTCTATTCTAAAAAGTTCTTGATCATGTGATTTTTGCAATTCTTTTTCATAAAAGCCACCTGTCACATTTTCACCCTTTTCACTACTGATCTTTTTAGGTCACTAGCGTTGTTGGCTCTATTGAATTTACAACGAATATTTCTACGGTCCAGTTAGGAGTGTAACCTTTATGAAATACATTTTTGTTAAATTTACTTAGACGTTCTTTATCACCAATTTTAGATTTAAGTTTTTGTATTTTATTAGGTTTTTTTTTCTATGTTTAACTTTCTCTTTCTTTTGTGTCTCACTTGGAGTCATTTTAATAGTGTTGTGAAAAGTATTATTGTATTTATAGACAATGTCTTGTGAAATATTAATGTAAGTTGTATCATTGATTACTGTAAATTGCTTGAAGATCAAATGTTTTGGTAATAATATAATAGTCATCACCATCATCATCATCATCATGGTCATCATCATCATCATAATCAGCATCATCATTATCATCATCATCATCATATTTATACAGGATAACCCCATTACTGTAATAAGCACTGGTATCAAAGGAGGTCCTGTTCTTAGAGTACCTGAGTAAAACTAAAAAAGGTCTAAAAGGTAAAAATTCATTAGGGACTGTCACATGACCGGAAATATATTAAAAGAAGCATACATCTGCATATAAAACTCATCATCTAATGAGGGAAAAAGTCTTTAGTTTCCCTTGAGAATTTAGTGAGGGATTTCTTTGATTTAATAAAACAAGGAAGACCGTTAAATTCCATCGCACCAGTACTTTATAGAGATCCATTAGCAACTTCGAGGTTGACTTTCGGAATACGAATGTCATTACAGCGCGTAGTCGAAACTGTGTGTACAGAGGCATTAAAATAAGCATAATTAGTTAGATAAGGTGGTACTGAACCAACAAGCAACATCACAGTAGTCAAAAATAGGTAAAATAAAAAAGGTGTTCAGCTGCAGCCATGGGAATAGAGATTATAGACTATAGTTAGCTATAGTTAGCTCCACCCTTAAACTAAATCAATTCAGACTCGGCGTCGAATTTCTTTGTGCTCCTTATGCTATATATACATATCTGCAAATCCTTTGGTGCTGTTTACTAATTTTTTTTTTCTGTCCATTTATTGGAGATTAGATTGATTTCCTTGTCACTGAACCAAGATGTACCCAATGGTTTTGATGTGTTTGTCTCCATTATCTCCTCCGTGCTTTGCCTCGTTCCCACAAGTGTTTGAGTCGTCACCCATCCCACCTGTGCCAAAGCCAATTCTGGAATCACAGCTGTTGCAATTATTTTTATCGTTTGCAATGATACCAATTCTTGCTTTGGAATAACTTTTATGTATAGAAAAAGCATTGAACCCCTCCTTGGAACAGTTTTCTTGTAGGGAGGCCTCAGAGCCAATCAGCGACTTCCACGTGTCACGACCCAGTGACGTGTCACGATATTGCCCGTCCGCAATCACAGAGTACAAAGAGCTGGCTTGCTTCCGGATAGTAATGAAACTGAGCAGATTACCGAGCTTCATTCCTAGGCAGATCTTGGAGAAGGACGTGTTCCAGTAGGTCGGTAGCTTGGTCTCTTGTGAATCAAACCCATTCTCCCCTCCTTGAGGATTAAAGTCATCCGTGTTACTCCAACGTTGGGAATCATAATGGAAGGTTGGCTAAAAGATGGAAAATTTGAAATAATATTGATTGATGGTAGAATCCAGAGGCAAATAAGAACTAAAACGAGTGGAATCGATCAAAACGTTTCACGGTAGGAGTGGGGAACGTAATTTATCTATTTCACTCGAGGTTCAAGATGTCTAGCCTGAAAAGTAAATGACGATCTCTTCAAGGTAGTTCATGTTAAGGGGGTACAAATGGCAGATAGCTACGGCAATTGTATTGTAAATATCGATTCGAGCGCGTGGTGTGCATGATAATTAGATCAAGAAATGGTTTTAACCTTTTGTTGCACAAACGTTTGATAACTTTTTTCATGGACAAGTCACGTGCCAAATGTTTTCTCTAAACGAACATCTGGCTTACGAGTAAGAATGACGAGAGACGAGATACCTTTGTGCCGTCGATTTTCATGACCAGCGTCCATCCTCCGCCTCTGCAACCCTCAAGGTCATCAGTCATGTGACAGTAAACATAGATCTTCTTATTACTCACTAGAATTGGGTAAGCTTTATTTTCTTGTGACCTGTGGTAAAGCCGTTTTTTCTTAGTGTTACGTGTTACTTTGCGTAACTGTTAATTTTCTTCTAAGTGAAAGAATAGCTTTTTTTTTTTTCTAATTGAGTAAGAAGGCCGGATAGAAGGTATTTGGCGTACGGACCGAGAATTTCATGAAACTTAAGCATATCCATGCATCTCTTCCTTTTATCCCCTTTCTTGCATGAGCTAACAGCGCAGGGCAGTACAGAGTTTTGCGGCCCAACTCACGCTATTGCGCACCGCCTTCATCCGAGGAATTTTTGTCAAATTGTTTTTCAATAAAAATTTGTTAAGGTCTCCTAGATAGACCTGATAGCAGAGGACTGATTAAAATATAAACCAAATAATCGACAGCGCGCTCCTCCAGAGAACCTTTGATAGACTCATTTACACAAGAGAAAATACTTATCTTTGGTCAGTCGTCGATATCATTACTCAATGTGTAGTGTTAGCATTTTTTTACTGTTTGGTTTCTATTCTTATAAATACGTTAGATGTTGCAACGAATTTCTCAATGGCTACCACCAGCGCTTTTCCATGAGAAAATTATCTATGCTTCATAGTTAAACACCCCTTGCTAACTGAAGTTAAAGTGCGAGTGACCTGAGTGCGAGGTCTGTACTGTAGGTTATGGACCCAGTATTTATCAAGCGTGGGCCCTTAGATCCGAGTGGGAAAAACGAGATTCCGTAGCTTATAGCAACGACAAAGAAAAAAAGATTAGGAAGATAATTAAGATACCTCTGAGTGCTAATAGAGGGCGAAGATTTCAATTCAAACAAACTTTTGAATTTAGTAGGCCGTACAGTCAAATACAGCCCGTTAAACTGGCCAATCATAGCGTACGTATTAACTGGGAGATACGATATGAGGTGTTATCACACACCACAACCTCTGTAGAAAAGCAACCTTTCTTCATCGCAATCTTTTTCCTCTATCTCTTAGGTGGCAGAGATGGTGAGTTTTTACCGTAGTATATTATTTTTGTTCTTACACCTCAACTCCAACCAAGCTATCGATAAGAATTATCAATAATGACTTACCCTTGATTTTCTAAAATCTCTTTACAAGAATGAAAAACCAGCCCTATAATCAGATGAATAACAGAATATCAAAAGTTATGCGCATATTGCAGGTTTTATGAATACACAGTCCAATCTGATGATGTGCCTATCCTGATACGCGTACTGCTCTGGATGTTTAAGATTAGTTCAAAACTGATCAATTTTAACTCAGTAAATGTCAATCGATGTGAGTGACATTTTTTGAATAATGCTGGTTGCCTAAGAAGATCTCTTAGTATTTTTCATTATTTTTTTTTCAGTCTGTAACCAATTACTTAAATCGAAATTAGGAAGAGCGAGGGGAGGAAAGTGATAACTTTATCGTGTGCAGTGAACAAAATAGATTGTCGTGTATTTGCAAGCTGAAAAGTGGGAAAACACATGATTATTTCGATCAGGCAAAAATTTCAAACGTTATTAGAAGTATTTTCTTTTCTTTCGTTTTACAAAGCAATGCAAGACTTGAGTCAAGTTTACCTTTGCAAGTTCGTCCATCTCCAGAGGATCCAGGTTCACACGAACAGGTATAGGATCCCTCGGTATTGATGCACACAGCATTAGCACTGCAGCCATATGATCCCTCAGTACACTCATTGACATCTGAAAATGTTTCTTTATCTTAATTGTCAATAACATATTCAATATTTTTCATCATTCGATCGAAAAGATAATCATCTAACATTGCCTTTGTCTGCTTAACGAATACGCTCTTAATTTCAGGAAACAATAAACACGGCCTAGAATTAGCTTTTTCATGCAATGTTTCCGGATGAGATCCACTTAATGGGTAGACTCCACATGTTTAGTCTGCGTCTGCTGAAAGGCGATCTTTTTTTTTTTTTACACGACTCTGGATCGTTCTGTTAGTTTTGATCAACCAAATGATATTGGGGTTTACCTTGGTCGCAGTTTTGACCTTTGAATCCAGCAGTACACAAACAGCGAAATCCCTTTTCGGTAAAACCGCTTTGACAAGTGGCGTTGTTCTTGCAATGGTTTTTAACGCATGCGCTCTGAAGCCAAAAAGAAGAAACATGTATCACCATGATGAAAATAAATCGGTTGGCAATTTACTATTTTCAAATTTACCTCTCTCATTTAATTTATAGGGCTAACGGATAAAACTAAACTAGAAACAAAGGAGTGCTTAGTTTGTTGTGCGGTAATAATGATGAAATTATAAGGTAACGAAAATGGTAATGATAATGATAATAATAATGAGAATGATAGTGATAATTATAATGATAACGATGATGATAATCTTGAGGATGACAAAAATGATATCAATACAAAAGTGCAATAATTGAAAATTTTGCCGCAAAGCAGTTGCTCTTATGAAATGGTAAATTTTTAAATGAAGTGGCAACTACCTCAGCTGCATGGTAAAAATAATTCTCTTCCTTCTTCAACTCGTCTTCATGTCCTTCGTGAGTAGCGTTATTAAGTTCACATTTGTAGTTTCCATTTCCATCCACTCGTTTATTAAGATTAATGCTGACACAGTTGGGTTCCAAAAAACACACGTTTTCACAAAACTCCTTTTTCATAACTTCAACGATCCGAATCACGTGGTTTATCAGACGTTTGCCGTTAAATGCTTTTTCAGGCGTAAACTCCAAACTGCGGCATTGGTCTGTGTCAGAGAAGTCTTGGGAATTTTAAAAAATTCATAAATAAACAAAAAGATTAGTAGATATAAAAAAGGTGATGATATTGATAATTTAAATACTGTCAGTTTAGATTTTGATGATAAAATACAATGATAATAAAATTATTATAACAAATGTTTATAAGCTCCCTGTGTATCATCCGTCTTGATGTTTCACATTCCTCATTTAACTCGTTTTCCTTCCTCTTCGGTTTATTTTGGCCCCAAGTGGTTTTTTGTTTTATTTCTCGGTCACATGGATCTGTCCTGCCACCCGCAGAACACCTATTATTAATACGTCGACGAAACGTGCCTTAGGGTTGGATTGAGCTGCCCACACTAACAGAGAACGTTTGCAGCCTTTATTGCAGTACAGCGTTATTTAAAGACTTCTCGTTCTACGATTAGATTACCATCACTAAGGCTACATATCGACTAAAAGTCAGAAATATGTTTATATTCCTTGAGCATGAAAGCAATCGAGTATTCATCTGAAGAAAAGTTGACTAAATCCAGCTTGAAATACCGGTGCGAGCAAAGATGAGCTGTACGAATAAGGATGAACTAGTCTAAAGTATAAAATATTCATTGTATTCTTAAGAACATAAAATATCAAACAATAAACTCACTAAAAATGGGCTAAAATGGCGAGTAATATAAGTCTAGAGCAAAACAGTCCGAGGAAACACGTATATTACCAGCAGTTTAGCAGCATAAACTGTTGTTTATAATCAATTTTATCACGCACATCTTTCATCTATCCATTCATCGATCCAACTCTAATTTCCCCTGTTTGAGTACTTGAAAGAAGTGGCATCTAAAAAGTGCGGTTTTATTGTGCTTAGAGTTTCAACGATGAAGGCGAAAAGCTAAAACAGCTCTTTAAACAAACAACAGACGTTAAACGCCATCTATAACAAGGGGAAGAATAATTTTCTCTTGGTAGCCACGGTTTAAAAACTGACCTTGCGACTTGATAGAAGCCGAAAACGGAAAGCATAGGGGTAACAGATGACAGGAAAAAATCGAATTCTTCATATTTCAGATCGCACTCTGAGGCTTGATTCTTAAAAGACATGTAAGCTGTTGTGAAAAGTCCTCATCAAAATTTAGTTTGTGATTCCATCTTCCTGACTCTCTTTCAACAAAGGAAACTTGAAAGTTACCTTACTGTTTTCTTCCCAATATAATATATTTTGTCTGTGCCAGTCCGTAATTAATGCATTGAGTCCACATAACGAAACCATTGAAATGATTTGACATGACGTCCTCACAAGTTGATTGATGATTGATTTCTTCAGCAGACAGAAGTAATAGTCTGAAATCGATTTTTCTAGATTAACCAGGCGAGCAAATGGGAAAAACATCATGCTAATAATTTTCCTTTAAAATTAGAAATACACGAGTCTTATTTCCCCCTTTTGGCCTGACATTTAACTTCCGCCTAAGACTTACTGCAATGAAAAACAGTCGACTGCCGAGTGCTTGAGCTCCGTGAAAATGTTCTGTAACTTTTGATTTCTAGTCATGGATTCTCATTATTGTTTGCCTGGATGAAATAGTCAAACATCTACAATAATCGTAAATTCCTACTCATCAGACTAGCTCATGACAAGAATACGCTAAAATCGAAAGTGTTCCAATTTAATTGACGGAATAATCCATATACTTTTCGTTTGTTTCGTTTTGTTTTGTTTCTGCACCGTTTTCTTATAATCTACTTCTTTTATGCACGGGATAGAACCTATAATGAAATAAATTTTATTTGGCGTTATCAAAAATAGGTTGATAAGGATGCATCTAAAAAAATAACATTGCGAAAGGTGACTTGTCTTTATCATGAATTGTGCGAGTGGTTTGGTGAGAAGGAGAAGGTAGATTAATAAATAAAACAAAGTAGGATGAGAAGCAGAATTTTACAAGTTTACCTTCCATTTAAAGAAATGTACCCGTCTTTCTAGATTATGGAATCGCAAATGCCAAGTTTTGCCCACTTTCCTTTGAATTTTTTCCTTGTGGTCGAACCGTTGTTTGCTGTAGTTCATATTAACATAACGGTATTTGTTCTTGAGTTAAAACGATGCGAAAGGAGATGCTCACTTGTGGTAATTTGACTTTTTTTCCTTTTTTTTTTTTTTTTTTTTTTAATTTACTTAGTTTGCCACGATGGAATCACTCGGACCTGTCGATGAGGATAAATCTCCACGAATGCCTTGAGGTTGTTTATTAGTGATCTCCCTTGTTTCTAATGGAATGGCTGGAGTCATCGTTACAGTGAGCGGTTCGCAACGTACCTAGTGAAAAGTCAACGCCAGTAAAGTGGGAAAAAGTATTAGTTTTATGAATAACACTACATACACCAACGAAGGAGTGCTGACGTGGAGAGCGTATGGAGTTGGTTCCGGTTAATTTTTACCCTGGAGTACTTTCTGTTAACTAAGTAGAAGCTCTCTTCGTCAGCTAATCAAGAATACAGATAATGCCATTTCCAACGTTTCTTTTCAAACCGTCAAAGCTAGACGAAGCGCGAAAAAAAAAATAATAAAAAATGAAAAATAAAAAGACAACAGAATTAGCAAAGGCCTCAGCAGGAGAGAATGACAGTGACGACGAAACCTGTGAAAAAGAAAGTGGGCTCTTATATTGTCCAGAGGTGGGGTGCATCAAGTCCATCCAGCATTTCTCGTCCTTAGGAAAACAGCTGTGACTGTATGCCCTGGAACAAGAAACGCTGTACGACAAGGCAAAGACGCAGCTAAACTGGAGCATAGCGGTGATGCCGTTCTATAAATGAAGACGTAGATGTATCGTTAGGGAATGAAAGTCCAGCGCAACTGATGTGATGGGCTCTGAAGTCAGCGATAGTAACAGAGAGAACCTCACCGATGATCAGAAAAACTATCTTACTGAAGTATTTCAAGAGAGAGAACACACCAGCAAAAAGGCTGATCCTTCTATTATTTCAAGGGCAATACGAAGAGCTAAGCTCAGCAATGGCTCTAATATCTTTCAAAAGGACGACTTCTTCACAGCAAATAGTAGGATTATTTTTTTTGCTCAACAGCGAAAAATTTAACTTTCAGCACTCGCGGTGAAGATTTTGAAGAACATGAGGCAAACGGAGAGAGAGACATCCAAGAGCTTACTGATCGAGGAACTAATTAAAACTTTTGCTCTTCAGCATCCAATCATGTTTGACAAATACAACATCTGTTAAACTAAGTGCCACGCTTAGCCGTCGAAGTTTCCCATATAGGGATGCCCCGAAAGATTTGTACCGCGCTTGAGCTGGACGTATCTTCCATAACAAGTAAGCGCAAGCAACCCTATAGATATATATAAGAATTAGTTGACAAGTGTGGTTGAAAAAGCATGGAAAAAATTTCCAATGCAAACCTTGAATTTCTTGCCTGTCAAAGATCCGCTCCCTGTCGGCAAATCTTACAGATTACTAACGTACTTTGGTGATCCGCTATAGCTGAACAAGGAGGTGTTTCTTAATTTTTAAGCCGTCTATAAGAGGTAGTCATTTACTTCTTAAATTTCTGGCCTTGGAAGGAAAGATTAAGGAGATGAGCCCAACATGGATCACTGCATAGAGCGCTAAATATCTAACTAGCAAGGTTCTTTCTTTCAAAAGCCACTGCTTAAAATATACATTATCAGCACAATTAACTCTCAGGAGACATGTATAAAAATTTAAAAAATACCATGATTCATTTAATCATGATACATTTAATTATGATCGGGGTTAGATGATTGTTTGCTCCTGTTTCGTGTATTTAAATCTCGACCTTCGTTCCCGAAGCCATCTGTTTCACAGTCCAACGTTCTATTTTTGCGGAGTTGTCGCTTTCAGTAGACCTCACTTTGAATTAATTAGAATTATTCCGCATGGAAACGAAAAACATGTTACTGGAATAACAGTAATCGGAATTTTTTTGTTAGCAGCGTCTTTGCAATGCTTTGTAAAGCATGGAAGCCCTGTAGGCAATTCTTCGACGATTGTTCCAGTAAAACACAATTGTAACTGCAAATGCTTATGATATAATTCCGTTGTAACACAAAATATCCCCTGAATAAGGGCGATAGCAACCAAACAAGAAAAATACATTTCCAAAGGCTTTAGGAGCATAAGTAACCCATTTCGCACAACGTTCATTAACTATCCTAATATCGAAAAAGAAAACCCTCTTTCTAATGTGAGATTGTCCTTTATTACAAAATTACACAAGAAAAACATACCTCCACTCCGTAAGCCTCTACTAGTTACCACGGACAAGATTTGAACCTATAGAGAGAGGGATTTTTTGCTCTATAGCTTTAAAAAGTAGGATTATTTCTCAGTGTACCAGTCTAAAACAGGAAAACATTCAAAAGTCAGGCTGTTTACCTTTAATAAAAGTAAGAGCCTTTGAGCATTCATCTTGCCTCTTCTTTATCCCAAGTACCTAATCCTCTTAATTGTAGTTTTTTGCCTATAGGAAAACTTCCCCGCTGAGATTTCAGTGAAGGAAAAAATTACACATTATTTTTTTATTAGATCTGCGCAATGGCCGTGGAAGCGCATATTCGATAAATTTGAACCAAGTAATTGATTCTAATACTTAGAGAGTCCTTCAGTACAAAATCACACAAAAAAATATACCTTCAGTCCCTAAACCTTTGCTAGTTACCCCGATCAAAATTTAAACCTACAGAGAGTGGTTTTTTTTTTTTTGTTTTTTTTTTTGTTTTTCTGTAGGTTAAATAATACGTTTATCTCTCAGATTACCATTCTAAAAAAGGAAAGATCAAAGAAGTCAGCCTTCTCACCTTTAGTAAAAGTTAGGGCCTTTGAACACTCATCTTGCGTCTTCTTCATCCCAAACCGAGCAAAGGTATGTTACGCAATCATTGTTGCAATACATAATCTTCCTAGTCATCAGTGTTTTTGACAGGAAAACTTTCCCCGTTGAGATTTCAATGAAGGGACAATTATACATCAGTTTTTAATCAGATTTGCGCGATGGCCATGGAAGCGCGTACTTGATAAATTTTAATCAACATAATTGACTCTCATATTAGAGTATCCTTTGGTACAAAATCAGACGTGAAAAACATACCTTTACTCTCTAAATATCAGCTAGTTACCCCGATCAAGATTTAAACCTTTACAAAGCGGGTTTTTTTTTTAAATAAAAGTAAAGGCCTTTGAGCATTCATTTTGTCTCCTCTTTATCTCAAACTGAGCAAAAGCGTGTTACGTGATCAATGTTTCGATGCACAACCCTCTTCATTATAATTGTTTACGGACAGGAAAAATTTCCCCGCTGAGATTTCAGTGAAAAAATACACATTAATTTTTACTCAGGTTTCGCTCTAGCCATGGAAGTTCATATTCGAGAAATATCAATCAAGTTATTGAAGAAGGGAAATTGAGTAATTTTCCTACCTTGCTGCAGCCATGTTTCTTGCCTTAAATATTCGTTCGACGGAATGAAAGTAATATCATCTATATGATGGTAAGATAGACAAATAAAAATACGAATAATTTTTTAGATTGAAGGTAGCAAGAAACGTAATTTTTTCTTTTGTCCAAGGGTTGTTATTAAACAAAATAATTTCTTAACACATCTCTTTCTTTACCTCCTCATGTATTTTTTATTTTTTTAATTAGTTAGAGTAACCTGTTTCAGGCCATTGATTATGGAAAAAAGGGACATAGCGGGTGAGCGACGCTTAGCGATTTCCTTGACAAACCAAGCTAACCTTGGTTTACCCACTTTTTGATTGTCTTGGCTGACTGAGAGCCTGTTACAGGATGCTTATGAATACGATCACACATATTAGAGCGGTTAGGTATCCTACAGCTATCCCGAACTTCAGAAGCTTTTCGTTATTTATTCGTTCGATAGGTTTCTTTTTGGGGAGCTGTTTACTTGACTACTGATTTTGCTCGCAGAATAAATATTGTACTCATTTTGCGCCTTTGTGAATATGAACGAGAACCCCCAACTGTAATATTATTTTGCTGAACTATCTAGGCTATGATTATATAGTTACTGTAGAGGTTATTAAATTATGAATACATAGGCTTTCCTAGACACAGTTGTTTTAGATATTCTGACGATGATAAAGGCGGGGGTTCATTAAGACAGTTTTCAGTCGATACAGTTTTCTGTAAGCAATTCGTTCCCTACGAATGAGACTAACCCAGAGAATCTTCTCTTTTAACTATTATATCGGAGCTCGCAGCTCCGATATAATAGTTAAAAGACAAATTAGACAAATTAGACGAAATAGTAGTAACCCATGAAGCCGAAAAAAATTGGACTTACGACCGTTCTACCGACCGTACAAGGTGCTACTTTCAGTATGCGCGTCTAACTGCAATAGGGGCACTATCTTAGCCATTTTGAAGTGGAAGGGCGAAGGAGAAGGTAATGCGCAGCGTAACTTGGGCACCCCATTAGTGTGCGCCGGTAGACACCGGCGGTTGACGATGAAGTGCGCATTGCCGAGTGCCGAGCTTAAGCGCAGCGTACCGCGGGCACACAGTTAGGCATCACACGAGGGCTTCACGTGGGCCAGTAGATGTGGAGCCGCGTAAGCAAATAAAATGTAACCCATGTTTTGAGTGGGAAAAAAAATTGGTGAGGTTGTAGTTGAACAATAATTCTCAGTAGTTTGCAATTTCTAATCAACTCGCAAAGCAACAATACCGACAGAGCTAAAACTTTGTCAACCGAAGTAAATTGTTATAATTGAAGTTTGTGGAGAAAGGGTTTTGAGGGAAAATAGACTGGAAAGAAGGAGACAGAGCGACCAAAGAAAGCAAGACTTAAAAGGCGAAAAGCAAGTCGAGAAAAATGCGCAAGAAAGTTAGAAAGGATGCTAAAATAGGTAGAATACGGCGAGAAGAACGCGAAAGAGAAGAAGGAAAGGCATAAGTAAAAGGCAAATATTTAGTGAAGAGCAACGTGCGAAGGAAATGCAAAGGGCCCTAGAAAACAGACGTAAAAGAGGTCATCAACAAAGAGAAGCTAACTACAAAGAATCTGAGAAAAGAGGTGAGGTAAGTCGTGTTTTATCTAGGTTTTTCTCTTACGCCAAGGCCCAGAAAAACTCAAAACTCTTTTTAACAATCGTCGTTTGATACTTGCTTCAGTTTGTAGTTCAGATCACGTTTCGGTAAAACGATGACTTTGGCATTCATCGCTTTAAAACTTTCGCGCCAGTTTATCGCTTTGAATAACATTTCAAAGTGTTCGTATCCTTTAAATTATTTCTTTTCTTATCTTTGAAATGTTTAGGGAGTATGTTTTGCCTTGAAAGTTTTCAAATGAAAGCTGACGGCGTGAGCAAGTTTCTATCATTCTATCTTCCGTTGACTGTCGCAGGGTTTACTTTGCCCATTTAAAAGAATCGCGCTTTGTCGAAGATGTGTTGTTTTACCCTAATTACGAAGTAGGAGCCTTTCCCAAAATTGAAGTAAAATGAGACTGAGTAAGCGATATTCATGTTTACGGTAAGTTTGAAGCGGTAATTTGATCTTAACAACATTTTCATTCGAAAACCCGTCAAACAGGTTTGAGAAAGTCACTGCCCGCTAAAACCCTCATTCGTTGCCCACTAAATTGTGGGCACTATCTCAGTCATTACGGAATTGAAGGGCGAAGAAAAATATAATGCGCAGTCGCCATTGCCTGAATAACTTGGATACCCCATTAGAGTAGACACCGCGAGGGCCACACGTGGGTGATAGATGTAAAGCTGCGTAAGCAAATAATTTTGCAACCCGCGTTTTGGGCGGGAAATCAAACTGGTAGTTGAACAGTACATCTCAGAATTTTGCAATTTTCAGTCAACTCGCAAAGCAACAATACTGGCAGAGCTAAAGGTTTATCAAACAAAGTAAATTGTTATAATTCAAATTCCGTGGAGAAAGGGTGTTTGAGTGAAACTGGGCTGGAAAGAAAGAAACTGAGCGACCAAAGCAAGAAGTGAAAGTCGTAAAGCGAGTCGAGAAAAACGCGTAAGAAAGTAGTAAAAGACTCTAAAATGGGCAGAATACAGCGAGAAGAGCCCGAAAGAGAATAAGAAAAGGCACGAGTAAAAAGGAAAATATTTAGCAAAGAGCAACGTGAGAAGGAAATGCAAAGGGCTCTAGAAGACAGACTGAAAAGAGGCCATCAACAAAGAGAAGCGAACTACAAAGGATCCGAGAAAGGAAGAGAAGTAAGTCTTGTCTTATCTAGTTTTCTCTAACGCAACGGTCTCGAAAAATTCAAACCTTTTTTTTGTTTTGTTTTTTTTTTTTTTTACACCAATCATCGTTTGATATCAGCTTCAGTTTATAATTCAAATCACTTTTCGGTAAAACAATGACTTTCGCATACATCGCTTTAAGCCCTAACTCCGGTTCATCGCTCGAATAACATTTCATATTGTTCGTACTCCTGAAGCTATTTCTTGTCCTATCGTTAGGAATCTTTAATACAGACGTGGTGTTAAGGAAAAAGAAGTTATCTTACGAAGTATGTTTTGTCTAGAAAGTTTTTAAACGATACCGAACGGCGTCAGCAAGTTTCTATCATTCTCTCTTCAGTTAACTATCGCAGGGTTTTCCTTATCAAAATCGCGCTTTGTCGAAGATGTATTGTTTTACCCTAAGAAAGAAATGTGACCTTTCCCAAAATTGAAATAAAATAAGATTGAATCAGCGATGTTTATGTTTACATTAAGTCTGACGCAGTAATTTGATTTTGACAATCACTCAGCTAACTCCATTTTACCCATGAGTTTGGGATCACTCAAGGTAGTGTGGATGTATTTCTGTTGGTAGAACTATTGCAAACATTGTATTAAGTAGTGACAAAAATTAATGATTTCCTGTGGGCGAGAATGATTATTTGGGTGAAGTTATGGTGGTAATTGATCCTCTTTTTGCTGGGATGCATAGGGTTTGATGATTCTAATGTGTATCTTCTAGTTTTCAAAATTTCAATTTTGTATTATTTGTAACTGTTTACCATGTGTATTTCTCTGTTCCTCAACCCCTCCAAAGTTGAAAGAGGTAAGTCTATTCTCCCCCCTCCCCTCCCCTACCCATACCCCGGACTGGTCCCTAAATCCCCTCGAAGGAACTCTTCTACAGCCAGTGCTGAAGAGTTTTATTACAGTTTTGGCTAAACCTATATTAACATTATTTATGTGTGGATAACACTCCTGTTTCCACCACACTCTAAATCATGGCCAAGACCCCTTCACCATTCAATGTTGCCCGTTGGGAGCTAAAGGTTCATGGAATCACAAAAAGTTTTGTATTGTTTTGCTATGTTTTTATGAGGTGGGGGGGGGGAGGGAGGGGGGTTTCTGGGGCGAAGACTTTAACTTAAAATCAACATTGAAGTGATAGAGGGTTGAAAAGGCCAACGAGTCAACAATTTTCTCACCGACTGTAGTAACGGTAAAAACAAAACACCTCTCGTTTGATGCTTTAATCAGTAATCGACAACGAATTAGTGAAATCGATATTTATTAGCCAACGCACGACCTTCAGGAGCAAAGTGTTTGTAAATGGGATTACCACTTTGCTGTAGCAAGTGGAGTAGAAAAATTTCTTAATGAAGTGATCTTCAACTGGCATTGTTCTCTATGGCTAATTGGGGCTTATGTTAATAACCTTGGTTGATGGGGTTGTGCCACACCTCAGACACCGGGCTAACACTCTGTAGCTGGAGGGTAGTTGAGCGTCAAAACATAACTATGGGGGAAAGGGCGCAGTTGACTTCGCGAAAACCTGGTGGCTAGGTATTTCAAACCACATCAAGAGGGAACGCAATATGGAGCCAATGAACCTCAAAGACCATTTTACCATCTCAACCCTAGACAGGAACTTGACTGCTTGACACATGAAAGGCCATATACCGGACATCTTAAGCAAGTAGTCAATACTCAATCAGAGCAAGACTGTTTGTTTAATTAACATGTTTTCCTAATAGTCACATATTTTGTCACTTAAAGTATTTGCCGTCGTGTGCGCATAACTGTAGATCCTTTTATGATGCAAAAACTAAGTTACACTTCTAATCGACTATGACAGTCGACAATGACGAAACCTCGTTCATTTCGTTTGATAATTTTTGTGTTGGAAATATACCCTCAATCCTTATTTATAAGATACAATTACCTAAAAGAAAGACATTTAATAATATCTACGCTTCCAAGAAAAGAAAACTAAGCTAACTTCTAAAATGAGACATCTCTGAATTTAGGGAAGATCTTTTGCTTTCTTTTCCGAGTCACGCACCAAAGGATTTATCATTAATAACAAGAGGTCAATTAAGTCATTTTCCTCTTTCAAATAATCAGCCTCCATGTATTCTGTTCGCCGAGTGAGAACAGTTAGTCTTTTTTCAACTTTTAGCATTCGTTCCTCTGTACATTGGATAATACTTTCAGAATTTAAACAGAACGGCTCTGCTTCAGAAAGGCACATGTTGGCGAATGTTGTCTCATCGCAAAACAACTTAAACTCAGTCCGATTACTTCCCTCGTGGAAAATGTCCATTAAACGCTCCTCAATAAAACGTGCCATTTCAAGCTCTTTTGAATTTTCCTCTGCGTTTGCTTTTGCGTCACCGTATGATTCGTTGAGGACAGAAACAAGCATATTCATAAGAAATATAGTTGTGGATATACAAAACAAAAACGCAAACGTCGGCCCAATGAAGGGTTTGTCCCTTCGAAGAGCGTCCATTGGGACTGCTTTTCCCAACAGGAATTCGAATTGAGACATGACTGCGTTGAGGTAACTAGAATACTCTAATACCACACCACCAAAAAATTGCATACCTGTTACAACAAATGCATTGAACACGATCAGAAAAAAGAGCACATACGAGAGTTGATAGCCTACGGATTGGCGAAAAGATGAAAACAAGTATATTACGTGTGGGTTAAAACGAATTAGATTCAGTAGCTTGACTGTCACCATAAAAACAGCCATAGCAATAGACGCATTTTCTAGGTTAAGCCAATTTAACGCTGTGTGGAAATGAACAATTTCATATGGATTGGCTTGAATAGATTTGATAGTGTTCAAAATGCTTTTAGCTCTGATCATGTAAAATGCTACAGACGCCACAGAGAAAATAATCATAAAGAAATCCACCATGTTCCAAACAGACTTGAAGAAACCTAGGCGTTGCTGATAAAGGTGAACTAACATAACTATGAAATAAAAGAGGACCATTGCCATGAAAAGAAACTGGCCAATCAAGAAAAACATCAGAGCTCCTGACTCAGTGCTGTACAACTCCAGTGTTTCAATTCTCCTTGTAGTGTAGGCTGCACCAGTAGCTAAGGCCTCGTAAAAGTAGGTGGCAACGCTAATCAAGTTTGTATTGACATTAAAAACAGCAAACTCTAAAATTATAGCTCGAGTTTGGCGATCAAGCCATCCATTAGTAATAGTCTCGTTGAGGACGCCTTGCGCAGTGCTTTCATCGTATCCCATGACTGCTGCATAACCACCCCCTTCATAAGAGTTGTAAGACGCTAGAATGGGATCGTTTCGAAGTTCTGCTGCTGATTGATACCGCCAAGGCTTAGGGCAAATTTGGAGAGCATTGGGCCACGAAGTATTGAGGGATAGAGGTATCCAACCTGGAAGGCTTAGCAAAGTCGTGTCCTCATTTTCTGGAGAATAGTCGTAATAACAATCTGCTATCATTTTGGAGAGTGATCTGCAGGATTCTTCAAATAAAAAAAAAATTGGAATAAATTGCTTTAAGATTTGCATTTTTGATAAATGATGATAAAAAGAAAGAGAAAAGGATAAAAATGCTGGCGGAAGAAAAAAAAAACACGCCAATGAAGTTTCTTGATATCGGGTTAAAAATCTGTGGTTCTAAAAATGCTTTTGAGTCAAGTCATGAGTAGCGAGTTGAAATGTATCAGCAAACAAGTACATGTTCTTATATGCCTATGCCTTATTTTCTAGAGCCTGTAGTAGCATAGTTGTATAATTTAGTGTGTAAGTTACGAGCCTTTTGATTTCCAGATCACTAGACATGCACTTATAGTTATTCGAATTAAATAAGTCACTATGACATTTTCCTATTTCAACAAGCATTTTGCAATTCAATATTAGGGATATTTTTCCCACCAATTTAGAATCTCCATTGTCTATCGTCACTGTAGAAATTGTCTTTGTGATAACTTGTTTGTTTAAGAAAATGATATATTCTGATCTAAGTTTACTTTTTTTAATTCTGAGCTGTCGCAACCAGGGCATTCCCACTAATACCGACATCTTGTTCCCGATATACACATCGTTTTCCTCTTCAATTCCGTTGTACCACGCCTGATTATAAATGTTTAATATGAATTCGTTCCTTAACCATGCCTCTAATATGTGCGCATCCTTTACCTAGAATAAAGAATAAGAACTTAAGATCCAAGGACCCGTTAAGAAGATAGAATGTGTAACTCGCATGATCGCATGATTATTAAACAAACGAACAAGGAAAGGTAAAGTAATAAGTCAAAAGACAGGAACAAAGCGAGAGGGGGAAAGAGACTCGCCGCCAATCTTTAATGCAAATAGCAAACAATGAATAACAAATGAATAAGTAAAAAAATTCAAACGCCTATCTCACTCAAAAGCAAACTTAAATATGAAATCCATAGTAACATCGCTATTACCTTTTTGCAAAGGTAAAAGTCATTATTTATATTCACCAGAAACCTGCATAAATTAGCCTGCTCACTTGCTATCGCTAATTGTGGTATTGTGACGGACTTTAATACCTATTTCTCTTTTAAACATCCACCAGTCTGTAATCTTTCACTGATATAAGGATCGATTGCCAGGCGAAATAGCTTTTGAATACTGTCAAATATTTTACAACTGCGGACAAAAATCATTTTTATTCATCGAGAAACATAATCTTACCAGATTAAACTTATTGAATCCATTTCTCGTCTCGGTGGTCATCAGAAAACGATTTCCGTTCTTGTTTCCATAAGATACGATGGCCAGAAGAAACACAAATATTAAATGCAGAATAATGTCTCTTGTCATACTTGTCAACTGCGCTTCTTTTTTAGATCTCTCCCTCATCTTTTCCCGCTGATATTTCTTAAAGCGCTGTTTGGGATCATCGCAGGAAAAATCTATCTCAATTGCGTGTGGATCGGTAGCAGTCTCTTCTTCTTCTTCGCGTTTGCCTTTGTTCTTTCTTGTCAGGAGAAAGGAAATGACGATGACGGCTAACATAACCTTCGTGGGCTGCACAACGAAAATATCTTGTCCATTGGAAATAAGAATAGAAGCAAGCCACTGCTCAGAGGTTTCCTTTCCCCACATTAGACTGTAAAACAGCGTAAACGTTGCTGCTGCCATTGTCGTACAGAAACAAAGAAACCAGCCCATATAAACAAAAAAATTGGGAAGCAAACAACCGGTGTCCGTTATTTCATCCAAAAGTCGTTGGGCCTCGTCTGTTACTTCGTATTTTTCACTCCTTTTCTTCTTCCGTCTGCTAGACTTAAACAGGAAGGCAATTATTATGTTTATTGGTGCAATGATAATGCCACTTTGTACTCCGATTACTATCTGTTTCCAAGAAAACTTAAAAGGCCCAACTTGTATCGCACCATCGGATTCACCACCAATGTTATAGAACATGGCATTTGCTATCATCGCACTAAACAGAACTGAAAGGCAACATGAAGCTCTTTGCACACTTGTGAAGGTACTGCTACATGCTTTTCCAAACACTGACATCCACAAGTGACTGTCGGCAATTTTTCTGGCAAAGCGCGAACGAACCTGAGTGGAGAAGGCAGAGTAAGATTTGCTGTCCACAGTAACCTCTATTTGGCCGTCGTCTTTTTCCAACGCAAGCCATCTATTTATAGGGAAAACCCACCTTTCTTCGGTCTGACGGTCTTGGATAACTACGGTTTCTACAAACCAAGATGGATTATCACCCGAATTATCGTGATCCAAAGTAATTTCTTTTAAAGGGCCGATGGATTCTTTCAACACGAGCACAAAGCCGTTGATACTCCCACGTCCAAAAAGCTCGCTCCTCTCCCCTTTATCCCCCAATGGAATTTGATTCTGCTCATAATTTTCGCCCTTTATACTGATGGTTATGTTAGCTGTTGTTGCTGAATGTTTCCAAACGCCGGTGCTTATAACCATATCGTAATAATAGGCTCCTTCCTTCACAAGCGGTATGAATTTAGGTGGGCAAATCTAAAAAAAAACAGCAACAACAACATTCAGAGATCAAAATAATTCAAATTACACGTCTTGAAGGTTAAGATATGATTACCTTGTCTGCATCTCTTTTGTCGGCCCTCCTTGCAAAGATTAAGACAACGAGATAGAGAAGGAAAAAACAGGCAATTGTCACAAGTACTGAAATATTGCCACTTTCAGCAAGGTTTGAAAACTCAGTAAAAACTTTGTCGAAGTCAATTGGGTTTGGTGCTTGGATGAAGTTTCCACCAAATGATGTTAAATGATTGCAGAGACATTTGAGATGAGTGGTGTTCGAGTCTTGGCTTACCTTTAAAAAAAAGAAAAGAAATCAATTTAGCGAAAGAATTGAACATTATACTGTGCTTTAGCGCATAGCACACTAGGGATTAGCAGTTTTCGTGTGCGTTAATTAGCTACTTCGAATGTCAATAGCCAGTACTATTCATCTTAGAGCAGTCGATGATGCAATAGCGCGAGTCAAGAGTTCGTTTTCCTACCATTATTTGGTATAATGAAAGAATCAGACTACTTTTTCTGTATCTGTTTGATAGATACTAAAACAATTATCCACCTCGACTTTTGTAAATTATTGTTTCAAAATTAAACTCAAGCGCGATCTTAATTAAATTAATCCCGAGCTGAATTGGTAAATTGCTTTAGTAATGAATCATGAGACCCGTTGGCCACAAAAGAGAAGACAAAAAAGCAAACAAGTTGATTAATAGTTTTAATGCTAAATTTATAGCTAATTCGCATCCAAATGTTAAATCTGAAATGTTCATACCAAAAAATCCCTCTCGTAGATATGTTAAGAATGACTAATCGGTTGCTATCGTCATTGAAGGGAGGTAACAGTGACAATTGCATGAGGGATTTTTACTCGGTAAAGCTTACTTAGCAGCGGAAAATTTATGCAATAATTTATTTTTACCCGGCAACCTTCCGCTGTCCACTTTTCTGTGTTCTCTGACCAATATAAACAACTCGACTGAGTGATGGTCAAAGTGTAGTTAGCGTCTGTGTCTGGATCATATTTCGGAATCACAGAGCTAAGAAATCCTTTTGGTGGTGGATCTTTAACGCCCACACACGACCGTCTTTCGCGACGATTTCCAAAACAGGATCTCCTCTGCCTGGAATGTTGACTTTCATTCTTAGGGCTTTTAAACAATAAGCCCGCGTAGAGGAAGCCTGGCTTAAAAGGGATCACTGTAACCGAGCTATCTCTGATAGAGCAAGTTACATTAGCATCTGTTTGGTTGTTACATGTTGATGTAAACGCTATTGTAAAATTGTGGTCAAAGTCATTTATCGTCGGTCTTTTTCCAAATTTTATGAACAGACTGATTTGTAATCCTGCTTTGGCTATACCCAACTTAAGTGATACTGGAACATTGGCTAGTTCTGCGTAATAACTTCGAACTGAGATTTCATTTGGCTTAAGAAAGTTATGTTGAGTCCCGTTGGTGGAGTTTTGAGGTGGACTTGAAATGGGAATCAAGATCTCAATGTCATTGTCAAGATTTGAAACATTTATCTTTTCCGCGCTATTGCTTTTAAGCTCAAGACTCGTGACACGTGATTTGATTTTCTTGCTGCTATTGTCCCAAGTGAAAGGGTTAAAATCAACAGCCTGCATCTGAAAGAGAACACCATTTGGTGTTAGTAATTCTACTGAAGAAGGTTAACTCCAGAAGATTTGCTCGCATACATAAAATTGGTGTAAACAGATTTTGTCATTTTATCATATTAATCAAGTAGACGTGGAGACATGAAAGCGTAATTACAAATTAAGGCAGCGATGACTCGAATCATTCTCAAGTGAATTCTGATAAGAAAGGCATTATACCTTTGCGTTTATCTCTCCACCACCAATATTTCCAAGGCTGCTTGGGAGCTTGAATTTACTTGGTCCATCTCCCATGCTGAGTCCTTTTGCATCATTAGCTGTGACCTTTTTCAGCGAAATTGCCAAGTTTGGAGTTTTTAGGACCAGATCTTCTGATGGAACCAAGCGGCCAAAAAATGCATCACTCATGTTGCTCAGTTTTTCGGAGGCCTTTTTCACGAACTGAAAGGAAAGTCAAAGAATGATGTTCGGTCACCTGATGACGTAGTTAATCCTAATAATAATAATAAATAATAATGTTTATTTCTTATATTGCGCAGTCTAGCATGCGATAATATGATCGAGTGCGCATTACAACACTAAAATCCACCCAACCCCACCCAGGGGAGGACATCCATCACACAGTAATCTCGTGCGTGGGAAATTAACGTCTCCTACGCCAAACCCTGCTTAACCCGGACCTCCGGCTTAACGTCTTATCCGAGAAGGCGAAGCAAGGTGAGTGAAGCGACTTGCTTAAGGCCACAAGGTAGTGCCCCATCCAGGACTCGAACCCGGGCCGTCCGACCCAGAGTCCAGCGCTCTGACCACTGGGCCACTCACGCCTCACATAATCCTATGACTTTCCACTTTATTAGACCTCATAAATCTCAGTTCACAATTCTTCTTCGCTGCCTTCATTAGCCTCGCCGTTTTGTACGCTTAATGTAAACCCTATTGCCTAGAATTAATTTATCCTGAATTGATGGCGAAAACGAAATTCCAATAAGGGAATGTATGCAAAAAGGACTGATCTCCATGGTAGTCGTACTTGTAACTGTAGTTGTGATCTTTACCTCTGGAGAGGGTGGGGTTACTGCCGAGTCTGTGTCGTCCTGTCTTGAGCCTGAAGCAGACTTAAGAACATTTGTGAGGCAGCCTGTAACACTTGTAGCTGTTTGTTCTAACTCCGGTGTGAAAGGCTCCTCCGGATCATTAAGGGTGGAAATCATCATATTAGCTGTACTATCAGTCAATTGCATCGTTAATTCCTAGGGAGAATAACACCAATGCGTCATATGCCTCACTGGAATTAAAATTGTACAGAAAGATTGGTGGATTAGATAATTTAGAACATTCGCAAAATTCAAAGCATGTATGTTTTCAAAATACCAATTATGAGTTACTGAAAAATAATACAGATTTCATTTCTTACGACTCGCCTGGGAGGATAAGCTTGTTGCTTAAATCCGTTACAGATAAATATATTTCATATATTTTCGATCAGATGCATCGTGTTCTAGAGACCATCTGTCACTAATAGTTCTCATAGGATTTAAAGAAAAAAAAAAGTGGCATACCATATTGTTGTTGTTGCTATTACCGCCACCGTCAGCCTCCACTCCCATGGCCAAGCCTACCACAGACATAACCAAGCGAGACATTTCAAGATTCTCTGGTGTTATAGCTGTAAACTTCGATATCAATGTGTTGGAAATCTAGCAATAAAAAGAAATGGCGCGCATCATTAACAAATCGAAAAGGCTTTGACTGTGCTCTGTTCTGTTGTAAAGCACGCAGAAAGCGGCTAGAGCACGATAGAGGTGTAGGGAGAAACATGAGTTTTAATTGAGTGTTTCTCTCCACTTCTTGAGTGCACTGGCCACATCCTAATTGCTTTAGAACAGAACAGACTACCGTGAAGTCTTTTCTATTTTTTCATGATGAAAAATCCGTTAAAACTCCCCACGCATTTCTTTCAATTTTAAAAGCAAACTTCATTTCCAGAGCGAAAAGAGAGTCGTCAGCATACTGCATACTCCTATAAAGCACGCTACCATAAGCAATCAGAATCCGTGTTAGGATGGTTCAAATGATGTTTAAAAAAGACAAAAGCTGTCAAAAATATTAAATCAAAGTTCATAATATGAAATAGTTTACAACCATAAATAGATCGGTAGGTCGAATTTAACACTTTTGCTTGAAGTTGTTTAGTCTCTAGTTGTCACGAGTGTCGATATAGAGCAGGGTTGTTCCTAGACAAAACTCAGGATCGTCGGTAACAGCAACAAACTGGTTTATTTCCACGTAGCTGACTTCTCGTCTTTACAGCACTAAGCTTCTTCGCAATTTTCTCTCAGTGTTGATGAAACTGTCGCTCTCATATACATAAAGTACAAGGATCTAGAAACTTCTCTAAAGAACTAAATTTAGTAGATTAACACGGTTTCTAAATTTGAATAACTACGTAAGAAATAGAACGTTCCAGAATGTTGTTTTTACCAGAAGATCACGTCCAGATGACTTCGGGTTCTCAGAATGTTCCCTATAGAATGTTCTAAGACTTAACTTAGACAATTTTTCGTAACACTAGTACAGAAACTGAAAGTTAAACGTTCAGTGAAATCCGGCCGAACCGTTGCTCATAAAAACACGCAATTTTTTTGACATGTCAAGTAGAAAACAAACTACTTAAGGCTGGTGTGTTTTACGATTCAACGACAGCTGAATTCACTGGAACATGAGGATTCCACTGGATGACAGCGCCGTAAAACTCGGCTGTTGTGATTGATGTGGCCTTCCACTTAACGCATCTACTCAACGGATCGGAACTGGATATCATAGCAAGCTCTTATTAATTATTCACTCGAAGGGCGTCTGACGTAATTTTTGAGGTTTGCTTCATTGCGATGACCAGAGATCGCCGCTATGAGCTACCCGCGATAGACCTCAGCATGGTCGCAGTCACTCAGACACTGTTATGCTCAGTATGACTTCTAACCGTTATGACAGTAAGGTTATATTTTTCATCATTCTTGTTTTGTTCTGTTTTGTTTTTAACAGAAAACTTTCTATACTATGCAAGTGTTGACGTGTTTGGTTTTTATTATTTGGTTTTTATTATTATTATTATTATTAGTAAGCTTACAATCTAACTGAAAATGAAAAACTTAAATACTCGGACTGTCCCATTCGTTTTCTCTTTGAGAATTTTCTTCTCTGCTTATGTTATAATAACGTAAATTACGGCGCTTGGCTTTTTTTATAAACCTTTGTTTTTATCTCCTCTTATTACTCGCCGGCTCGCTTACTCCGAAATTTCACCTTCAATTCACGAAAAAAAAAAATAGCTGGACAAAAGTCCGAGAAATGGTCGGACATAGACAATTTGGCAGATAGTGTGACGGCGTGTCAGCCTAAGCAGAGCTCTGTACTTTGTACTCTGATAGAGCACGCTCTCTCAGCCAATGACAGCGCGCGTTATGTTCGAACTTTATCATAAAACGAATAATTGCACATATTTTAAGTGTGCCTAAGGAAATAAATGAACGAAAATCTGAATGGCTACGTGTTCTAAGCGAAAACATAAAACTTAATTCCGAAAGTTTAAGTGTTGTTGCCGACTGTATTTGAGCAATTTCATTAACTTACCAAAGCTATGTCGTTAGGGTCCAATTCTTGGCCACATTCAGTTTTTTCATTTGCAGACTTGAAAACGGATATACCAAGTTGAACAGCTTGGCTGAGTTCACCCTTGTTGAGATATTCATCTAGCTCGTTACCTTCCCCGACTACAAATCCTTTTAACTTGATTGCAACTTCGTCTGGTGATGAAGAACATGGATCAAGGCCAGATGATGGCCTTACCTGCAAGGGATAAGTGAGATATATCGTAGTATTTTCGTAACTGGAATATCTTTTTGGCGTTTGAGTTAAAATTTTAGCCATTACTGGATCCAAGCGCCGATGAGATAGAACTGGATGAAAAAAGGTTAGCGAGCCCACAGAAAAAATTTACCGTTTTGAAAGAGTTTGTAAACAGCGTTAATAAATCGAATTGGAAAATGCAAAGATTTCAAGTGACGTTTTTATGAATCGCGTAAATAGTTATTTTATTCAAAAACTTCCCCTTAATCAATTGCAGTACCTTGATGAGTAATTTCTCTACAACAGATACTCCAACCGCATTCTTAATAACAATAGTGACTTGTAGGTGGAAATCTTCGTTCGGCGATCCCGCAGGTAACACTGTCGAGACAGACGAGGGTGACGTGCCATAAGATATAGGCTCCTCTCCAAGTGCAAATTCATATGTCAGTGGTAGGCTCGTATCCTGCCAATCGAAGCACTTAAAAGTAAACTCAGTTTCCAGTGAGACGCCTTCAGAAACCGATGGCGCGCAGTAACCATTATGCGGCTCTCCAGCGGTTTCAAAGAGGAGCACAGAAAGCCCGTATGCTCCTTTCAAAGATGTTACTAATAATGTTAGATTATACTTCGATTTGGATTGTAATGAATTTTTCTTGATTATCATATTGGTAGAATTTACAGCAGTTGAAGTCATGTTGGGTAAAATAGGTATATTTTCCCAACTGTCTGAACCGTTAAGGATGGACAGACGCCATTCGTAAATAGATCCATTGCAAGGAGAATTAAGACACTCTGATGTCACCCGAAGCTTGTTTGAAGCAGACACTATCGCACCACAATCTACAAAGCATCTGGGGAAAAGAAACGAAAAAAGGAATAGCAACATACGAAAAGCTGTAAAATCACTAGTAAATGGGACTTAATTAACAGAACTCCCTCAATTTCAAAAGTGAAAACACAGCTTTCGTAAATTGGCGAATTATCCTTTCAAACCACCACCTGCTCGTCTTTAATAGAGCAAGTCCGTAATAGTTTCTGGGTAGTTTTATCAAAGCACGATTAGCCTTTTTGAGTTCTACGTACAGCTAGATACAGGTTAGGCGAGACTACAGAGTGAAATAATCATTTAAAAGTTAAAAGCACTTTTCTTTTACTTCTCTACTTTTTTAGCAGGATTGTCATCTTTACTCTTTCATAGAAACGCTGCATAACTTTCTTAGTGTCTCCCTTTCCAGTTAAAAGAACGTTTACTTCTGGGAAGCTTTGTTTCGATAAGTAAAAGCAAACTTTTTTTTTAAAATGTACATATTTCTGAGAGCTTTCCTTTCCCGATTCCTTGAGTATTACATTTTCTCTAATTACTAGTCAACGGTACATAGCAATCACCTGAGGGTCACCTGTGGTACCTCTCCTTCAGCTATTTCAAAGGACATTTCGGCATAGGAACTTCTCACATCCTTGGACACTGTCAGCCGTAGGAAGAAGGCCCTATTGATCTCAAGTTTACTTGTATCAATAGAAATGCTTCTATAGTTTAAGTCTCCTTTGTTTTGAAAAGAACCAAAACAAGTGTTGCTTACAGAAGTGTCAATCCGACAGGACCAACTGAAATTGAGCCCGGTATGTATTCCAGGGCCAATATCTGCGTCGTAACTTAAAGAGCCATTCACGGTCACGTTTTGCTTGGACCCCCACCGTACACTGCTTCCCCCATCAAGAATGGCTCGCACGGGGGCTGAAATAACCTCAATAAAGCCATAATCAAAGGCGTTAAGAATTTTTGGGGATCCTGGATCTCCGACTGCAAGCATAGCATTGAATTTGACTTGATAGATACCAGCAGGTATGGATCGTTTGTTTATCGTCCACTCTAACGTTCCTTGACTAACTTTAGTTTCTGATGCTGACTCTGAGGAAGCTAGCTCCATTTCGCTAACCACACTCCATTCAAAGGTACTTGTCAATACGGTTAAATCTTTGTTTAGACCCTGTATCAGGGCTTCTTGGACACTTTTGACTGAACGCTGCACAGGTGTGGCATGATACTTGTCTTTTGAAATGTTTTTAATGGTCACTGAGAAATCTCCTGAGGATGATATAGTTAACAGAGTTTTTCGCATCATTTTTCACCACCAAAGAAAAGAAACCTTTGTAACATCGGTTTAATTCTTGATTAATTTACCTATGTTTTACATCAACTTCAATATTTTAAAATAACACCATGGCTACCATTTCAGCAATCTTTGTTCAAGGTCTAGATAAAATCGTGCATTTTACTTAATGTTTCTTGTCCAGGGTTTAAAAGATAATAAACTGATGATAGTAACGAATTTTCGGCTAAATATTATTTCACTGTAATTTGACATGTATCTTACCGACGGGCTCACATGACACCCCATCACCAATGTAGTTTTTTCGACACTCACAGCTGAAGGATCCTGGATTGTTAAAACAGTGAGCAACTCCATGACAGTTATGAGCTGATATTGCACATTCATCGATATCTATAGAATCATAGAAACTAGCGTGAATTTCGCGGAGTTTAATTGTTTGAGGTTCACCAATAAACCTCTTCATCAGTTGCTTTAAACTAAAGAAATATTTCTTCCTTAAAACTAGCAATGTATGGCCATAATAAATGAGAGGCAACGCCTGATTATGGTACCTGAACATGGAAACATCTCTCACCTACACAAGTTGTGCCATTTCCTTCATACCCTGCAATGCATGTACAGTAAAAAGATCCAACAGTGTTGTTACAAACAGCCAATTGGTCACAGTTGTGCACATTTGTGGTACATTCGTCGATATCTGAACGAAAGAAGAAAAGAACTGAGAGTGAAAAAAATATTTTTTTTAATGTTAAAGACGCCATTGATTATCAAGATTAAATGTACCTGCCCTATGACAAAAATATTTCGGCTAAAACAGACTTCTCTAGTGATGATCGTAATTCAAACTAGTGAGTTTCCCCCGGTGCTGTTTGTTGTAGTGATTGGTGAAATGTAGAAAAGGGAACGTAAAAATTTATCTAAGTAACCTTAGATCGCCGAGTGTTTCAAATAACTTCTTCCTTGTTTTGCATCATATGGACAATCCACTAGATGACCCAAAATATGAGACTCAAGGTCGTGTAGTTTTATATTCACGTGTTAATATAGAAAGAGTAGTACGTACCCAGACAGCTCACACCATCTCCTGAGTACCCATATACACAAGTGCAGTTATATGAGCCAAAAGTGTTGTTACACAGAGCATTCACGTCACAGTTGTGTTTCTGATCCTGACATTCATCTTCATCTGAGAATAAATAGAAATGGGAAAATGAATATCCATTTCTTGAGTATAATCAACGTCATCATCATTATCATCATCGTCACCACGTATGCTTGTACTTATGGCCTAAAATAAAACTATCTTTATAGCTGTGAAAACAAAATATGAATGGGAGTATCGGCCAAGACAGTGGATCAAAAACAATGACGTTGGAAATCTTGCCGGATTTGATGAAAGCGTTTCACTAACGATAATTTGTGGTATTTCGAACATTTGCTTCACCTCTAGCTATTTCCACTTAGTATCTCTGGAAGAAATTCGTCATGGAAAGCAAACCGGGCTCAAAATTAATGACCCGATTTTAAGTCTGCCCTACTTGATTTTAAGTTTAATCATTAATTAATTCAGGATAGGGATCCAGCAAGACTGTTTCGCACACAAAGATTGCCAAGCTAAAGAAGTCTAAACTTTATTAGCCTGTTATCAGCTATTTAGATGGCTCTGTTGAGTCTGAGAACACGTTTCTACTTTCTATATTTCCAAAGATGCAACGTTAACTATTTTCAATGCTCACCTAAGCCGAAATTTTTTACTCTGTCTATTTGCTCGGCTGTCAGTGCACCGTCATAAAACTGTATTGCGGTGATTCTCCCAGTAAGAAATGTGGTATGCCCCTCCATTACACCCACACTGACGTTATCCTGAGTAGCAATAGTGATAACCCCGATATTCTGTTGGGCGACTCTTTCTCCATTCAGCCATAAACTGGTCGTTCCAGTCTTACTGTCATAAGAGGCACCAACATGATGCCATTGGTTTATTTCCAGGGGCTGATTGATTATCACCGACTTTGTGGGCGTGTAATCTCTTTGGTGGAAGTTAGCGAACCATCCATCCGGTTTTGTCCAGATATGAGCACCCCAAACTGGAAGTTTTCCACCATATTGAAGTACTGGCGCGTTTACTGCATTGTCAAGGTACAGCCAAAATAACCATGTAATGGAGTTCGAGATGTCTAATCCTCCCTGAACATTTGGAAACTCAATGTAGCTGTTGGCATTCCCATGAAATTGATAAGAGCCACCTTCGTCAGCATTTGGACCAGTCGTTAAAGATACTTCTCCAGGAAAACCTGGGGGTTGTTTATTGTTCATCTCTCCTGTTTCAAAAAACCTGTTTAAAGGATAACAAGCTCTTGCGTCCGGTATACTCACGGCTGCAATCAGAAGAAAAATAATGAAAGATTAGCATACCCATGGAGAGACCTTAATCCGTCCATTTAGTACACAAACTAATAGTGGATTGACTCACATAAAGATATAATTTAAGGTTAAAGCTATGCGTCTCCTAGTAAGACACTTTTTATGGCGCTGAAGAAAGTCCTCTTCTTCCCCTATCAACACTTCGTTTATCCTAAAACTAGGTCATGGCCACCGCCGACCTTATGTTGGCGTGTTAACATGCCTAAAATAAATGTATCAGTCCTGTTTTGGTGCAGCAACTGTTTATATTACCCTTGAGAGCTCTTAAAACGTCTTTATCGAGTATTCTGTTAAACAGGCTTCTCTAGAAGGGAAATGACGAGCTTAAATTGTATAAGTTGCGTGAATTGAGGTCATAGGACTCTTAAACCAAGATGAGACTTTTATATTGTCTGGAAAGCAATAAAAAAATTTTCAAATGTAAATTGTTAATAAAATCAAAGCGGATAAACACACAGTACCTATGCAGCCATAAAGCTCTACCCGCAAAGCTACATCAACCGACCAGGCCATCGGTAGAATACGGATGAAACGTGCCGTGATTGGTGAGTGTAAGCCATGATACACAACAGTGTCCTGGTCTGCATTGCCATCAAATTCCCTAAATCATTAAGCCATTTGTCAAAGTGTTATAAACAGTGCAGAAATACGTGAATGAATGAATGATTCTACAGATAAACTGGAGTATGCTCTGCGGCAAGGGTGAGTCTTACTAACAACTAAAGAAACCTTGAATGTGCTCTGTTCTGTTTTAATGCATTCAGCTTTAATCCAAGAGGCGGCCAGAGCACGAGAGAAATGTAAGGGGAAACAAGCAGTCAAGTGTTTCTCCTCACTTATTGAATACTTTAGCGCTTCTTAAGAAACATAAACCATAAAAATTACTCGTTGAAAAGTATATCCATCCATTGGAATCTATATGAGAAAAAGCTCTTGGCTGTTCACTCGAGGGGCGAAAAATGTAACATCTGAAGCTTGCTTCACTCCAGTGATGAGCTAGCCGCGATGGACCACAACATGATTGCAGTCACTCTGAGACTCTAACGATTTGTATAAATTTTAAAAATCAAGCCAGTTTGGACATATTTTCGCAATCCTGTTTTGTTTGTTTGTTTGTTTGTTTGTTTGTTTTTAACACGAAACCATATATATATATATATATATATTAGGGACGTTAGCTGTGTTTGAGTTTTATCACCGTGTGTGAGCTTAAAATCTAACTGAGCGTGAAAAGCGCATCGAAAATCGTCTCCATACTATTGTATTACCTGTCACGTAACATCGAAAACATTCAAAAAGGTATCAAGCCCAAAGCTCTGAGCCTTCGATAGATTGAGGGATTTTGAACAAGAGGTAACCATCTAAACCCTTTTGTGTATTTATGTTGATATGATCTCATAAGCCGCTTATACGCATTGTTTTAAACGTGTCATATTAAGATATTACTTTATCTTTGCGTTCTCCTTCCTCTCTATAGTATTGAAAGCTCACTCCATCTTCACTATATTGCAGCTTGTATTTGGTTACATGATGAAGCCAAATTGTGCTATGTCTTCCCTGCGTTGCCACACCCGTTACTTTGGTGAAGAGATGCCCGAGATCAATCTGCAGCCATGAATTGGCATTAGTTCCAGCCCTCCAACCTCCACTGCCTTTCTCATAATTGAGTCTGCTATTCTTTGGGCCGTGATACGAGGAATACTGGGACGAGGCACTTATGCTTCCATCCGAGATTGCAAAGTTCTCCATGCCGAGAGGTTTTCCACATTCTAAAAGACAAATTATTTACTTACGAGAAAATAACAATAGGTATTGTTAGAGAAGTAATAGAGGAAAAAAATCTAAGGGCGATTCTAAACTTAATATTTCCTTAAAAAATGAAATTTTAGCGATTATTTACTCCGAGCTACTTTTGGGAATAATCATTATGGAGGAGAGTTTATCTTGCAAAGCTTAATAGAATAGACCGATAACTGGTCGTCTTTGATAATTTCTACATTATGAGTTGACGCAGTCATGCATTAGTAATCCTGAGGACTCTATCCACGCCTTAGGTGCTAACAGTTTTAGGGAGGATAGACTGCTAAAGACGGTGTGCATTTTTTCTGTAACCCTGATTGCGTATTCGTCCAGGTGAGGCCAATAAGTCTGAAACAATTGATTTCAATGACATAAATGTGTACCTTGACAACCATAAAGTTCTACTCTCATCCCTATTTGGTTACTCCAGGCAAGAGGTTGAAAGCGGATGTAACGCGCAATGATTGGAACGGTAAGGTTGTGAGAAACGATAGTGTCCTGGTCAAAGTTTCCAGAAAATTCCTGAAACAGATGAGATACCAATCAGTTGGAAATGAACAATTTAAACCTCATTAGTAGATATTTGAATTAAACAATGATATAGCATTGCATGAGAGGAAGAATTGTAGCAGTTTCTACCGGTACCAATGCGGAGCGATCTCCGTGGAAATGCAGGTCAGAGGTAAGATGTCTGATGTTGTGCAAGCTCACCAAAGCGAAGCGAGAAACGACTCTGAAAAATGCCAATCTCAAACAAGGGGCAACATCCAAACATGAAGCGAAAAATGGAAACCAAGGAAAAGTTGTAGAGGTGCAGCTAGAGAAGCAGTCGTTGCTAAACCTATGAATGACTTTTCACCAGTGTGCAGTTTGTTGGATACTTTGACGGTCCAGAAGGTTAATTTGTAGAGGCTTCATGAACTGCGTCAGTGTAAACTATTATGCCCAGCCTACCTTATCTGCAGCAATTCCCTGCTCCTTGTAGTGCTCAAAAGTTACTCCATCGTCACCATACTGTACTTTGTAGCTTTTAACCCACTGAAGGGAATCCGCCTTCCCTTGCGTTGCCACTCGTGTAACTTTAGTGGAGTAGGTAAGCAAATCAATCTGGAACCATTGGTCTGTATTATGTACACCAGCCACCCATCCTCCTACATTCACACCATCTCCTTCAAAATTCAGCCTCCCGTTCCTTGGTCCATGTGAGCTCTTCCATTTCGTGGAGGCTGAAAGTTGCCAATTTAGTATTATTTTGTCCTCCATGCCCAGTGGATCGTTGCAATCTGTAGTATAATTAAAAACAAAGATAGCATTGACAAGATTTATGTAATAGATTACTTTAGACATATTTCATCGAGTGAAAAATGTTAAACCGCAAAAATCAGGGATTCAATACCAGACTTGACTTCTCCTGCTGAATTAGGTTCAAACTTTCACTCCTACTTTTTTTCAAGAATAGCCAACAGGTTTGGCACTTTAATGATAGTTTCATGTGATTATTCTATGTTGGAAGTACATTGCCCATCATCAGTATATAATGTGATTGGTGACTTTACCTTCATCACAGTTATCTCCGTTATATGCACCGTGACACAGACAAATGTAACTATTATCAGGCTTTTCTACACAGGATCCTCCATTTTTGCATGGATTGCTTGTGCATGGATGAACTGAAAAATAAATACTAGTTAGTCCACAATATTAGTAGTTTTTGCAGTTTCAATTTAGTTTTTTTTCTTTATTTTTTGAAAAATGTACCCGGTCTTCCACAATTTTTTATTATTAATATTATTTCTCAATGTTTCTCTTAAGTTAAGGAGGTCTATGTCTATCTCAAGCAATGTTATGGTGCTTTACTTGTTTCCTTATGATCAGATTTTCATTGAGTGGTTCCTGTTAACTAAGTCAAATTGAATAGTAACAAAATGCATATATACATATATATATATATATATATATATATATATATATATATATATATATATATATATATATTCAAGTGGTGCGGTCATTTTTGTTGAAGAGAAATTCTTAATTTTCATTTTTGGAAACGACCACCGATGCAAAGTTCATTAACAGGAAAGTATAAGCAGACTGTATGGGGCAGAGAGGAGCAAAGCAAAACTAAAGGTGCGTAAGTTGTGGGAATGCACCGGTTTCCTCGTGATGTGTACAATATTAATCGACACTGAATTTTAAGATGCTTTTGAAGTTGAGGAAAACTGGAAAAACATTTCATCATAGCTGATTTACTAGATCTACTAGACTAGTAAATAGTCGAAGCGTTCCACATAACTTTCTTGGACTTGCTTGTTCTTCCCTGCTGACTAGTTTACAGATTAGTGTCAAACATATTAAGAAAGTTTGAAGTAATAATTTTTGTAAACAATATGCCCTCAGGATGCTTTTCTTTAAGGGCTTCTCCCCAAATTCTTAAGAAAACGTAAAATGTATCTCGATGGAGCCCGCTTTCGCGATCTTAAAGAAAAAAAAACCAAAAAAAAAGGAAAAAAAATTGTTATTAACTATGTCTAAGATAAAAATTTGGGGAGCAACATTTAACATGTTTGAGAATTCTCAGAAAGAATAGCTTGGTTTTCCCCCTGCTGTTTTTATTTTTTATATTTTGGGATAAGAAAGGGAAAAGAGTTCAAAATCTACTTTGCTTGGAACTTGGCACGATAATTTAGAAAAAGAGAGACCAAAAATTCAATTAGTCCTTTTAGAAGAAGTTTATTCGAAAGTAACCAGCCGTTAAAGGGGCAATAGGATAATTCCGATTTCACGATTTCAGAGTATCCTATTCGATCGACAACTCTTTTGTTCCATAAGTCATAGTTGAAATCATGAATCAAATCGAGCCTCACAGAAAGATAGTAAAAAATTTCAAATTTACCGTTTTACTTCAAAGATACAAACTCACTGCGTATGATACTGAGTCAAATCAACATTCATTACGTACGGATTGCAGCGACAGGTCTCTGCCTAAACCTAAACACCTGAGGAAAATGTTTAGAAGATCCTCAACCCTTTTCACGTCTTTTGAAGATGGGTGAGATTGAAGAAAAAGGTTAATAAAGGTAAGGTCCTAAATTGTATTTTTAAACGGTGGTGACGGTAGGAAGGAATTCCGTTTCTAGTGAAATCCGTTGCTACAAGATTTGAAAAAAAATATGTCCCGACTAGCTGACTAAGACCATGACTAAAAGCATTTGGGAAAGGACTCCAACCTGCATAGACGAGACCATTGCCAGTTTTCTGCATTAGCCCTTGGACGAAGAACAAAAACGTCTGAAAAATAACATCAAGCAATACATGAACTTGCTGGCTAGCTGGGACAAATCCAAGGTAAAACGTTTCATCTTACCATCCATAGCACTAACGAGCCGTTCGCAAGCATTTTTTATGGTATGCCTTCTGCAAATATTTTGGGGGTGCTCGCACCCTCCTTGGGAACAGTATGCCCTAAACCTCAGATAAACAAGTCAATTATTTTTCCCCTCCGTTCTCGCGCTTCTGAGCGAGGAGAGCTTGTAATAACTGTTTGAGAGCTGCGGCTGACAAATATAAGTTTTTAAAGGGAATTTGTTTTAAAAAGAATGTTGTAGAAAGCAATTACAAAGAACTCAAGACAAGGATTATTAATTAAAGTAACAATGAAACCCCGCTGATTGCAATTGGCAACACGCTGTCGCTGTTTATAATCCAAATTATGCATGAAAAGAATTGTGTTCATTTCGAGCTCAGCTGAGCTCAGATCAGCTACTGCAGAGGAGATGGTGAGCTTCCAAGCTGTTTGCAATCTCCATAACCATAAACTGGTTAGAACAGGTGACTACAACTTATGCTAAACTTTGTCGAAGAAACTCTTTGAATTGTTTATTCTCAGAAGTTAATGACTGCTAAGTGGTTTTGCCGTGTCGGTTTTGTCTTTGTTAAAAAGCGTGTTTTCAACAAATTGGATGCTTTTATCTTTGACATTTTTTAAAACAACTGAGTGCTGATAATTAAACAAACGCATGTTTTGACAACAGTGAAGATCACAATAACCGCGTGGGTGTGTATTATTTAAATGTCACAGAGGTCATTTGTCACATCCACTTATGTTGAAATTGAATATCATTTGTTTATTTTATTATAGCCTAGAATTTGAAAGTCTGTTTCTCTTCTAGAATAGTACTCAACAAGTCAGTGCAAAATAATTTTACTCCAAATTAATGCTTGATTCATTTATTTTAATACGCAACATCGACAAAACCGCGCTTACGTTTTTAGGACGCCACTGAAATCATTATAAGCTTATATTGTTTATCTGCTCAATTTTATTCTAGAAAATTACTTTAATTTTGTTTAAGCCTAGAGACCAAGAGATACCATTCATTCACTGTTGTCAGGACGATATCAGACCAAAAGAGTTTTATTTACAACATGTAGCTACCTGAGAAAGAAGCGACACGTTTTACGTAAATCCGTCAGAAATAAATGTGATACGCGGAACTCCTCCATGATTAAAGATAATTGAGAGCGATTGGAAGAGACTGGTTGTTTAACTTCAAGTTACCAAGACACCTACTTTGTGAAAGATTCATGCTGATTTGAATGTTTTTCTTTCATAATTCAAAGTTTTGAGAAGAAGTAATCGTAAAATTAGAGATAAAGTTAAATGCCACTATTTACAAATATATTCGGCTAGTTGAATGTTGCTCTCAAATAGACGATATGCCTTACACGGTGGTAGCGCCTCGAAATACACCACTCTGGATAGTCGTTAGCGCTATACTTTGATACGATTTATGCGAGTATCACTCTTTGATTAATTTTAAGAGGCATAATTTCAATGGGCGACTTTATTAAAGAAGTGAATATGGATAGCGATCATTCCCCTTTGATAAATCAGACAACTGTTCCCTCCAGACAAGACTAATGCTGTATAGTAATTTTTACGTGCTTTTAGCTGTACATATATCAAGATATACATGCATTTGGGGAGTTTAGCGAGAACGCTCAAAAGAGTGCGATTACATTCGGTTACGCCTGGAACATACGTGGCTCTTACGCTCCACTCTCCTCCATTGCTTTTCAAACTTCACGCAAACATCAATGACCGTACCTCAATATACGTTACGCCTAGGGAACAATGTCTTATAGTCAGAATTTTAACAAAGATCGAAAAGCATCAATGGCAGAAGGTTATGACACACCAATGACAACAAACAAGTGTGCTATAAATAGCCACAGGCCAAATTTCGACTTCGTCGCCTGACGAAGACTAGCAGTACAGGCGACGAAACGTTGCGATCAATACACGATCGTTAGCCTGAGTCTTGCATCAAATGACAAACGATTATAAGTTCATTTATCTTAACTTTTTTCATGCCATTATCCTGAGACAGACTGATCGGTTCGTGCATATAATGAGTGAGGTCGTCTTTACTTTTCTTAATCTTCAAATTGACAGAGCGTCTGCAAAGTAAAGAAAAAAGTATCAGTCTTTCACCATGCTATTGCTTCCCTATTACTACGGATCAATATCTGTATCTAGGCCGAAGGTGCTATGTAACAAAGCCATTTATATTTACGACAGAACGGCTTATCAATGAAAACGAAGATTGATAGTTCGGTCAATGATAATGAAATATACTTGCCAGGATTTGAGATTGTTAGGAAAGATCGCTCTGTTAATGGCCGAAGTGGTGGTGGCATATATTTACGGAGTAACATAAATTACCAGATCCGTAACGATTTATGTGATGACCGTCATGAAAGTGTTGTCATCGAAATTATCAGACCCCACTCCAGACCTTTTATTGTCAGTACGTGGTATAAACCTCCAAATTCTCCCCAAGATATCTTTCGGCAATTTGAGTCTTTAATCGATAAAGTGGACTATGAACAGAAAGACTTTTATCTCCTGGGTGATCTAAACTGTAATATGCATGACAGATCAAATCATAACCCATCCACTTTAACGAACATACTTGATATATATATAGACTAAGTCAATTGATTTCTGAGGCGACTAGAATTACACCCACTTCGAGTACGTTGATTGACCTCTGTATAACTAGTTCGCCCGAAAAAATATCAAAAGCTGGTGTAGTTCATCTCGGTATCAGCGATCATTCTCTGGTCTTCATGACTCTTAAAATCTGCTACGAACAAACTGATAATCATCGCACGATTGAGACGCGCGCTTTCAAAAATTTCAACCAACACCATTTCCTCGACGATGTTGCACAACAGCCATGGCATAAATTTTTTTGAGAGACAAATCCGGAAGTGATGTGGGATGTTTGGAAAAATTTATTTATGGAAGTAGTTGATAAGCATGCCCCATTTCAAAATAAACGGGTCTCCAATAAACACTCCCCGTGAATTACATATGAACTGACTGGAAAAATTTATAAACGGAATTATTATGGTAAAATGCGACTAAATTTCGTAAAATGCGACTCTTAAACGTTCGTAAAAATACGTTAAATGTTCGTAAAATGCGACTAAATATTCATAAAATGCAACCGTTAAATGTTCGTAAAATGTAACAGTTAAATTTTCGTGAAATGCGACCAAAATGTTTGTAAAATGCAACCGTTAAATTTTCGCAAAATGCAGCTGTGAAATGTTCGTAAAAATACGCCCTTAAATGTTTGTAAAATGCGACGGTTAAAAGTTCGAAAAAATGCGACTAAATTTCATGAAATACGCCCGTTAAATGTTCGTAAACTGCAACCGTGAAATGCTAATAAATGCGACTGTAAAGTGTTCTTAAATTGCGACTGCTACGTGTTAGTAAAGTTTTCAAATTGAGCGTTCGTAAAATGAGCCTGTTCAGTGTTTGTGAAATTCGATTGAGAAGTGTTCGTTTAGGTTTTTTTAGAGTGCGATCCTTGAGTGCTTGCAAACTGTGACAGTTTCGTGTTCGTAAAATGCATGATTTAAGAGGCGTCTGGTAGAATGCACTACAACAAAAAGTCCTTCAGATTCACGAGTTTGAATTACTCTTAAAATGCCGAACGTAAAGGGTTCTGGATGTAAGTTGCTGGGACAGAACAGCCGAGAGATTGTAGTTGGATTTAAGATTGCAAACTTTCTTGGGTGGCAATTAAATTAAGTCAAGGGTGGCAGTTAAAATATGCCAGTTAAGTGTTTTTAAAATTCACGGCATTCAATTACTTGTAACCCAACTATTTAAGACCTCAGGAAGAGAGTTAAAGCGGTCTAAAACATGAGAATTTGAGGTCAATGAATTGATTTAGGAATCTTACACTACCGAATGTCCGTGGAAATATGATTTTTCGAGTGCCAGGAAATAATAAACAATGGGAAATAATTTGAAGATTGCCTAGATTGTTAGGGGTAGGGTATCAACTGGGTTTGGCCATCATCACTGAATTTCAGACACGAAACACTTTTTCGGCTTGTCTTATCACGCACCCAACACCTATTTACTTAAAGTGGATGTAATTTAATTATTAAGTCATAGAGAAAGAAATAACAAATTAATAACTAAACAAAGAATAAATAACTAATTAATAACTAAACAAAGAATAAATTTGAAAAAACGACTTTTCTTGGACTGTTTTCTTACCTTGGACTGTTCTTATTCTGTCCTGAAAGTCACCTGCGAACAAAAGCAGAGTACGAGATATCAATTCTGAATCAAATCCCCAAACTTACGGTTAATCGTTCAGGACAAACCCCATGAAGTCGGCACCGTTCGTGCCTTCGTTTCAAGTACCTCATTGTGTTCTCATCCCTAATCGCTCCTGTACCTCGTTGAAATGATGCTGGCCAGGAGGTGTTTCTTTTTTTAAATCACTTGTTTAAAGCGAATGCTATCGAATTACTACTTAAACCTAACGACTTAGTAGTATTGGAAAATCAAAGGGACTAAACCATCATGCTGAAAACCCAGAAAAATAAGAAAACAAAAAATGGACATTATCGATCTAAAAACAAAAATATCAAAACGAAACTATTGGAGCTAAAGAGAAAAAACCCAAAACTTCCAAGTGTAATGAAACTGAAAATTTGGAACTAAGATTGATTTTTCGTATCATGCGAACACTTCTTATGCGGGTATCAGCGGCCATCCCGAGGGGTCGACCCCCAGGCAACCCAAGGGCAACCCACGGGCTTAGCAGGGGATTTGTAGCAAAGGCATGCCCCGCACGCGGGGCATTAGAGCGCTTTTGCGTTTTTGGCAAAATACCCCGGGGCCATACCCACGGGATTTGCACGTAATCTGCTGTCTCAACGTTCAGCGGTTTTCGCCACAGGACAAGCAAGCTCGTAAGAAGTGAGAGGTTTTCTGTAAGCGAGCGGATAACAAATTCAAGACACTCGGCGATCCAAGAATCTGTTCATTACATTTTAAGGAAAGCGACATCGAGATTTCAATTTCATACGGTTAGTTCGCATTCGAAGCGTCTTGCCGATAGGAAGAGACAGTGTGATGAACAACCGCAAGCCAAGAAAGTTTGCCCCAGAAAGCTGGAATTTGAGGACTCCATAGAGACTTGTGTGGATTTTAGTGCTGATGTGGCTTCAGTAAACCATGATCACTCGTACTTTTGCATCTAGGAACAGGCAACACCGACTATATGTTGCCTAGGTTGCTCCAGGGGTGGGGGTATTTGTCCCAATTTTTTGCCCTACCCGAAAGGCTTTAGCATGTATTTGTCACGGCAGCTGTGACAAATTCCCCTGGGTGCCCGGGGGTCGACCCCTCGGAATGGCCGCTGATACCCGCATTAACGTTCCACTATCATTGAGATCGAGATTTATACAATGCGAACACATCTTAACGTTCCACTATCATCGCTGTCATCTTGAATGCCATATGCCTCTCCCTAAATGTGGCAGCATGTATTTAGAATATGCTGAACACATTTAAAAATAATATGAAAAACAATAATAACATAAAAGATAATTAAATCTCTGTAAAATGAAGTGTCTATAATTCTCTCCAGAGACATAGAAAATTATACTTACTTCATCAAAATTTTTTGCGGGTCCTGCCGGCGGCTGTTAGAATAAAAGCATAATGAGAGATATGGTGGTCACATTGACGCCAACGAATGAGCTAATTCAAGTAAATTTCTATCTAGGAGGTCCAATGTTTTGCTAATCAAAGGTGCACTAAAATGTTCGTAGTTCCATCAATTTAACCATCAGTTTTTAAAAGATATAAATACACCTAACCTCATTACGGGTCAGCGCCTGGATTATTTTTTGACGAACCTAGGATTTAATATTTTTCAAAGTTAACAGCCTTCCTCTCCAGCAAGCTCCAAGGAACGACAGTCCTTTTCCCCTCAGCTTCACGTGTGAAGTAAAACTTAACTTTCGTTGTACTTTTGCCCGGCGCAAGCAAAGTTCAAAAGTACTATTAAATCAATTAAGTCGTGTAATTTTAGCTGGGCTCTAAAAGGTCCTGACTGTTGAATTAAGGGCTTAGTTATGACTTTACATTCCCCTTACTGTGATTAATTTTCCTTATCAACTCTGTTGATAGAACCAAATGATCAAGATTCAATAGGCAAGGAGCAGGTAGATTATTTTTACTCTCTATTATTTAGCAACTGGTCATGCATCAATCAAAGCCAATGTTTATTATATTATATAGAAAAGGCATTTTAGATCAATACAGGGGATGCACATGACGTAGAAAGTATCCAAAGTGACTGACTACCCAAGAGGGACAGAGCCAGGTGGAAAAAAAAGGAAAGGTTCTGTCTTCAGATAACAACAGCCCAAATAGGACTGACTATCCAAGAGAGACAGAACCAGGTGAAAAAAAGGGAAAGGTTCTGCCTTCAGATAACAACAGCCCAAATAGGACTGACTACCCAAGAGAGACAGAACCAGGTGAAAAAAGGGAAAGGTTCTGCCTTCAGATAACAACAGCCCAAACAGGACTGACTACCCAAGAGAGACAGAACCAGGTGAAAAAAAAAGGAAAGGTTCTGCCTTCAGATAACAACAGCTCACATACGAATGACAAAACCGGGAAAAAAATTAAAAAATTAAGGTTCTTCCCTCACGGAGATAAGTCTGATTACACGAGAGAGTGGGTAAGAAATAACAAAAGAACGAGAGTATCTTCAGGATTCTGCTTTCGAAACTGCGAAATAGTACAGTACGATTAGTAAGAAAACACACTAACCTGCCAAGAGCGCGTCATCTTATAGGGAATGAATATTTGAGCTGTGATGTCAGGGTTCATTCCATAATTAGTTCATCTTGCTCATGTTAGGTTTCAACAGTTTGATAATACACCATGTGATTTTAAGCATCTGTCACCTAACTATCACAGAAATAATTCCTTCTCTTGCTTCGAAAGCACAGAAGTGAAGGTAAACCTTGCTTTGCTGATTAAATGGTTTGGGCATCATCATTTTCCGTTCAAAGGTTATTAAGCAGCGAGATTTATCGCGCGTCATCATATAGCTCTAGACAGAAATTATCAGGCATACAACCTTATCTAAAAGCCAAATTGGACAGGCCAGCGAGAAGAATTTCTTCCTCGCGAAGTTTTACACAGTTAAGACCTTACCTTAAGGAAAGAACGATGGCCTCTTTTCGCAGATACCGCCGAATATACTCGTACACAGAATATACTCGTACACAGAATATACTCGTGCACAGAATTTTCGCGGGATAAGTTCCCGCGCTTACCTGATGATTGGGACTTAGTAAAATGATATTTTATACTGAAAGAGCTCCTCAGTATGGACGCCAGAAAAGTATTATCAAAATATCTACCCAATCGTTTCAAGTGTTAAATGATACTCTTGTATCTCCAGAACATACTGCAGTCGAAATCTCTCTTGAAAACAAGGTCCTTACCGAGCGGCTCACCGGCTTCCATGTTGACTCAGAGTCAAAGGTCTGATCAGAGTGAAATATAAGTTGGCTAACACAATTTAATTTTGGTATTGTCGTGACAGAACAGATAATCGCTCTTTGCGTCACAAACCAATAAATCTGTAGATCACGAACAAAACATGCTGGGTACAATAACTGTTACTTGATAGTCATGTCACGCACTACAACCAGGCTATCCTCAAATGCCATGACACACTACGGCTTAGCTAAGCCGTTCTTGTCGCTGAATCATTCTACAATTATGAAAATTGCCATTCACGCCATGAATGCGTAGTTATCTCCAAAGAGAAAATTGTGCAAAAGAGTCCTAAATTTACGTACCACTCCTAACGCGCAAGCCGCGCGGATCCTCGCGCCTGTTTACATTTTAATTGTTAACTTCAATTCATTTCACGCTCGAAGCCAAACACCTCGCTTTCACTTGCTAATTGAGCCCTCTCGCTTTACTTTGACAAGCCTATGGATCATTTTACGCATCCCTGGTGAGAATTCTTTTCTTGAGCAAAGCTCGTCATGTTGGCCAAAAATCGTTTTTGCCTTGTGGCGACGCAAAAAAAGAGAATTGGAGAACAACTAAATTATTTTTGAAACATTTGTCCTAAACCCTTTTCATGGGCAAAAAATAAAAGAAAACTTTTTTCCGACGGGAAGTCGAGAGGACCGCTCTTAGCGAGAGTGGCACTTAATTTTTACACTAATACCTCAATTTGTTACTTCGTTTTTCATTTCAGTTTTAGTAGTAATATTTTTTAATGTCTTATCTGACTTCTCTGCAAGCATTTTTTTAACCCTATCACGTTTACAAACAATTTATTTTCTCTTTCAGACCCTGAAAACAATTTTTGTAACGGTTTTCATACCTGCCCTTCAAAAAAAATAATGGTCCGTATGCTGGTATAGAAGAACTGTTCAAAATTACAACGCTACGTTGTTGAATTAGAAAGAAATGGATGAAAAGATTGTTCACATTCTACATATTTTACCTTTCATAAAGTGATATTTGAGAAGGAGAAAAGAAACGGCGGAAAAAAGACAGCTCAAAAGTTTTACCTTTTCATCTTAATCATTTGATATGAAAAAAAACTGGTTTTGTGGAGTCTAGTAATAGTCTGAGAGCTGGAAACAAATGCTGTTCCAGAAAGTTTTACCAACGGTTTTTGTACGATTGTTTATAAAAGAAATATAGCCCTTTCTGGCTTGCTGGTATGTCGGCTGATAAAGTCCTTGACTGTGGTATCGTCCTCAAAATTGTCACATTCGCCCTCGAAGCTTTTCGGTCGAATTTTCATTTTTCGAACACTCTTTCAGCCAAGGACATTGTCAGTCCACATACCAGCGGCCTGATGGGATTTATTTACTAAATATGTAAATATACATATATATGTATCTGACTCTTTTTCCAGTATCAAAGAGAGCGTCGTGCAGGGAACGGACCTTGTTGGGTATTTGGCGTTATATCCACCGAGCACATACCCTGCAGGGGATATTTTCAAGTAGTGCAACGAAGAGATCGGGCAACTCTGTGCCAAATCCTACAGAGAGTACTCCTTCCTGGCTCCGAGGTCCACACTGACGATTGGGCCGCGTACAGAAACTTGCATCGCCACGTTCCCAACATAGAAGCATAGAAGCGTGGTCCACCACGACAACTTCGTTGATCTCCTGACTAGAGTCCACACTCAGGAAGCAGAGTCAGCTTGGGCACGGCTAAAATACCACATAAAGAGAGAAAAGGGAGTTAGAAGAGAGGACATCCCCGCTTTCCTCCATGAGCAGATGTGGCGAGATTGGAGAGGAGGAGCAGACATGTTCCGCAGTCTTAGAGTTTTAATATCTAAATATCACCCACTGTAACAAAACGTGCATTTGCGTGTGCCAATGATGGTAAACATTGCGCTAATTTTGTCTTTTTCTCGTTCAAAGTTCTATTTTGTAACCCGTCAGATACTAAATTAGTTTGTAAACTTGCAGAGACGATAATTTTCCTCTCTAACATCATTAAACACAAATCGCTTCTCCAAATTCGGGTGTGACGATTTATTGTACCAACCAATTACCTCGTATCTGTCTACGTTTCAGAGAGCGAGTTTCAGCAATGAATCTCTATATGTCAAAAATTCCAAGAATATTCCGTCGCTTGGCGGAGGCTCCTGTGGACCAACGTAAAATGTTGAATGTATTACCGTGGACAAGGACATGAATTGCCTGTCAAGATAACGGGCGGAAACTTACTAACTAGCAATCACTGCTATGATTTCTGATGTTCTCACTTAAAACTCGAAGGCGACGCATCAAATGTGGAAAACGTAAACCGAAACCATTTAGCATGGTCGCTAAACAACTAAAAAAAACAAATAAAAATTAAATGATGTTCTCTCCTTTGTTTCCATCATACAATAACTAAAAACAGAAAAAACAAAAAAACAAATCGAAGAGTTTTTCCCTTAGGAAATTGACGGTTGTTGACATGAGTTGAATCTCCGTCTAATGAGAGGGTTTTTCTTTTCCCTGAAGTGCGAAATTACCTCACCTAAAAACCTTATCTGTATGTGAGGTCAAAAGAAATTTATAACGTATAAAATTAAAGTTGACTCTCAACTTACTTTCAAGTAAAATGTAATGTTACTTGAAACTTTGAAGAAAAAACATTATGCGACGCACTAAGTACAAATGACTGGCATAATGTGTGGGTCAGCGAAGTCGCTTTTGAGTTTCTTGCATATAGATTTAACAAAAGGGAGACTTCTCAGAAACTTGCAAAGAAATAAATTATGACAGCCTGTTGTGAAGTACGCGAGCATTTTGGACTTCAATTTCAAGAAAACATATTTGAAGGTGCGACGGCTATCTTCCATCAAAAAGTGACTTTTTAAAAATTGCGAAACAAGTTTTAGCTATCCATATTGAAAAAAAAAAGTGTTTTAGGACCGAAGATTCAATTTCACGAAATCTTTTGTTGCCTTAAATGACAGATTGCTCCATCGGCATGCTCCTAGTCCTCTACTAGAACGCCTCTGAAGCGAGCGCCCCTTTCGACGTGCACGAGTTTGACTCAACTCTTTCGTGAAAAGCTTATTGGCTTAGGGTATAGAGGCGAAACGTTTTAAAGAAAACTTATTTTAAAGTTACATTCGCAATGAAACAACAACAACATACTCAAGCGTGTCGCCTGAACAACGTTACTTCCGTTGAGTCGACCTCAGCGATATTACAAAGGAATTTTTACGTGAATTCGGCAGGCATCGCGACCTTTCCCATATATGGTTGTTCCAGGAGGTTATTGCTTGAACGTAAATAAACTTAACGTATGTGTTTAATTTTTTCATGTTACATTTCTATTCTATTTTTTAATTTTGCATTACTTGTCCGTTGGGTCGATGGCCAAGGTCTCTGACCAGTGGGTATCCAGTTACCTCGCAACCAAGCAGACTCGCCACCAAGGAACGATCTCGCCACCAACGTACTCGCCACCAAGCGAAGTCTTCTCGCCACCAACCACCAATAAAGAGATTAGTCGAGGAGAGTAGGATGTTTGGCTGATAAGTTTGTTCGCTTGTCTCTTCTTCCCATGAAGTTTCATTTTCTCTCAAGTAAGTTTTTATTCCTCGCATCGAGTTTTGCAATTTCTCCTCGCTTACGTGCAAAAGACAAACGCGATATGTTTCGATGTCAATGATTTAGGAACGGAACACATCTAACACGTCGCTGAAGGTCATAATTTAAATACAGACAAGCGCACAAACGTATCGGCCGATTTGAATTGTGCTCGTTCGAACATCCTACTCTCCTCGACTACTTTATTCTAGTTTATCTCTTTATTGGTGGTTGGTGGCGAGAAGACTTCGCTTGGTGGCGAGTACGTTGGTGGCGAGATCGTTCCTTGGTGGCGAGTTCGCTGGTGGCGAGTCTCCCTGGTGGCGAGGTAACCGGTAACCGACCAGTGTGGTCATTCCCTATGAGGTCACTGCGCCTCAACAACTCAACACGGACTTGTTTAAAGTCCTGCCTGCTTTTTTCTTTTCTCTTTCGTTTTTTTGTTTTTGTTTGTTTGTTTGTTTTGTGATACGCGAATAAATAATTGTAACCTAATCCAAGTATTAGATCTTTCCCAATCTCTCTTCTGTGTATAATTGGCATGACTATCGATGTCGCTCGTGGTTGAAATCACCATCCAATCACAGTGTTAAAAAAGAGGCGCGAAACGCTCTGTTCACGAATTTGCAGGCGGCAGGTAGGGCCAATAAGCTGAGAGCGATCAGTGGCGATCTTGTAGACAAATGAAATGGGAACATAAAATCTGTTACTTAAAATGTTGAAACAAAAAAGTCAGCGTTAGCAATCGTTTCTCACATCTATAGTTTTGCTCCATATTGAAACGAATCAAGTTATTTCCCTCCTTTCCTATGGCTTCCCCTTCGACAAAGTTGCGCGTCAGTAAAAGTGGTGACCTTAAATTCAACGTGAACAAGCAAAGCTAATCATGGAATATCACGAAAAAGAAATTGACGTGATCTTGAACAAAATTCTCACAGTTAGCAATAATAGGGAAAAAAACAGGCCAACAGGCGTCCGGATCTAGCAAAATGTTGTGAGGACATTCACCGAGGTTTGGCCGACTTTCACACATGGGGTGTTAGTACTCGTGTGGTCTTTAAGTCGCGATCGCTATCTTTTTTTCTAACAAAAATATCTTCATTCGTACTAAAATGCCCTATTCATTTAACCACTTCTGGTGTTTTGATTAGGCATCCATGGAAAGGAAGATTGTTGCGTTGTCATTCAGCGTAGGTAGAACCTCAGAACAGATTGTTAAGTGTGCGCTCCGTAGCTCAAGGTTCAATCAGAAAATTAAGGATGTGGTCTTCACAAGACTATTTTGATTTTATCGACCTTACCGGTTTCCCGCAGGAATTTTTATATGAGATTTGGTATGTATCGTGAACTTTTCAAGTCATGGTTGTCTCATGGTTATTCCTAATTTATCTTTATTCATGTTGCAGTACTTTTCCAATGATTGATGCTAAAATATGTCACCCGTGTGGTCATTCCGTTTGCGATCACTGCGCCGAACGAATGGTGGAAAACGGGGCATGTAACTGCCATATGTGCAGGCAGCCAAGAATAAGTTTCTGTAGAAACTTGTTTGCGGCTAAAATGATGCAAGGCATGACAGCCAAGTGCCTAGGCTGTGAGAGGGATGTGCCCCCCGAGGATATCAGGCAGCATGTTATCCACGACTGCCAAGAAATCGAGCAGCACTGTGGCTTGTGCTCAGCCAAGTTCAAGCGGGGAGATGCGTTACAGCACAAGTCAGTCTGCCCAGAAGAAGAGATATGGTGTCCCTGTGGGCAACAACTCCTCTTTAAAGAGAAACCTCTACATTTGAAAGCGGGTTGTGATTATGTCGACTTGTCCTGCCCTCTGGGGTTAACTTCCACCATGAAAAGGCCAGATAGTAATGCTCATTGTAGTAAATGTTCAAAACGGGTCAAAGCTTTTTCGTAAAGCTTTACTAGTTGAACAAGGTAACAAATAAACTGGTCAAGCGATCAAACTTGAGCTTAAAAATTCTTAGCGCTAGAGGAAATACCAAGGCTCTAACGCTCTTCAGTGATGGTTCGGACAAATTATTTCAACAGATGGACAAGATTCATACTTTGCAAACTTTTGCGAGAATCTGTTGATCTTCTTGTAGAATACTGTTTTCGAGTCCATTTTCAAGTGTGGCCCTAGTTTTGCAATCGGAACAAAATTGTAATTTTCATCTGAGCACGATAACTTTGGACTAACGCAGTAGTTTTGAGATATTTGCACAAACTGATTTTGAGAAATTTGAACTCAAGTCTTGACGGATGACGTCTATAATATCATTGGCAATTGCATTTTTTATTATAACTTTTTTAGCATGTTGAAAGTCTTCACGGGAAGGAGATTCTGGTACCTGGTCTCGTCATTTCCATTGCGTTTACATATATTTATCAGTAGTGGGCCTCGCTCGTGCAAAATGTTTCTCCTGAAAGCTCACGCTTTGTCATTGTTATGGATGTTCTGCAGAACATACTTCAGAACTTTTGCCAAGTGCGACGTACGCCTCACTGAATTTCATTAAAAATTCGACGCGTACGTTTCAGGCGTCCAATTCGTTGGGCTGAACGCAAAACAATTTAGGGTTTTAGAGGGCTGAATGAGGAACACATTTAAAACCTTTTTTCATTTAAAATCTTTTCGATCATGTAACAATTAACTTTTTTCTTCCGGTAGTAGTTTTGGGTGTCAGTTAAACGCCACGTCAATGAATTACACAAACAACCATTATAGCGGCATATTTATAACTTCGCCTCTATCGTGCATGTCAACTGTGGCTTACTTACTTACTCCTGTGTTTCAAACTCGACAAAGCGACGAATATACTGATAATTATTTTCATTCTAAAATTTGCAACTAACTCTACGTGATACGCCTGACACGAAGATCGATCTGCCACATCTTCTCTAAGTGTGTTTCTCATTGAATTTGGTTGAAAGCAACCCTCAGTTATAGAATGTCTGCCAGATGTCCGTTTGCCGGTCTAGTTACGATAGTTTTTTTAATTACGTGTTTCTTTCTTTAGTTTTTAACGAGATTCTGTACGGTCGAAATTAATTAATATGGGGTTGGCTGACTCTGACTGAAATTCTCTCCTTTCAAACACAGATATTTGATTCCAGCCAACATGGGTACATGTGGAAAAGTAATGAACGTGTGCCAGGTAGCTAGCTGTCACACTTATCTTCGCTGGGAAGAAATTGCGGCGCATGACAGCTGCTCCACTTCCCGCCATCTCGACCTGATGGAGCAGGAAAGTTCAAAGACTTTGTGGGAAGCAGTTATGTTAAGTTAAGATGCTTTTTTATTAATTCCAACCCAAACCGTCAAATCCGGACGCAACAATGGAGTTTTATTAAGTACAATTACGACGCTTTGATTTCTTTTCCGGATGTAACCTTATTGAATTTATTTCCTTCGCAGAATCGTCTCGTCGTCGTACCTATCAGAGGGGAAGAAAAAGCAATCTTCACCTGGGGGATTCCGCCGGACATGTACGGCTCATTGGGGTCACCAATTTTCTCAAAGTTTAATAGAAAGTGGAAATTACTATTGGACAAGGACAGGAAGAATCTTCAGGTCTACTTCGTCCAAGGGGTGGATCCCATTTTACTGCTAGCAAGGTAACTGTTTTGAATTAGAATTTTACGATTGGGGAAATATGTGGATTTGGATGAAGATCGAAAGTGAAAACATGTCATAAATTTTTTCTTCCATAATTTACAGAGTGCTTAGTGAAACTGAATAATCACCTGTGTAAACCGTGTAACCATCCTCGAATAGGCACTACAATGAAATGTATTCCTGACCTGTCAGATGGCTGAAAAATAATTATTTCGCTCAGTACAAGATAGTTTAGGTTAAAGCGCCTAAGAACCGAGTCATGGAATGTCTTGAAAACCGTGTTTCGAATGTTTCGGTGAACCGGGATATCCAATTGTTTACAAACCAAGCTGTGAACTAAGAAAAACCGCAAAAAGGAAAAAAAAACCCGAGCTAAAAGAGATCATAAAAAAGCTGACCCATGGCTCATAAAACCTTTTAGGAGAAACTTGGTTATGTTGTGTCTTGGAAACCAGTTAATCGCAATACCCTAAAATAATCCTAGGTAACTGGATACCTCATAACGCATAGCGGCACAGTTGTTAAACGTCCCAAAAAGTAATGAATTAAAATAAATATTGTTTTCTTCCTTCAACAGCTTCGCTGTCTTTACTGATGAACAGAAAATCGAGGCCTATAGGGAGATTGCTCCCTGGAGGATTCTTCTCAAAGAGGGCGAGCACTTTGTTGTTTCTTTGATCGGAGGAAAATCGGTGGAGGCCATCACCATAAAAAATGGAAATAGTGAAGCCACATGTCGGTAATAGGCGTTAGCTAAGGCGGTTGCGGGAACCGGCATAAATTCTACTTTTTGCTGTTCGCTTTGTTATACTTGTAAATAAAAAAATAATAATGTTGCTCTTTAGTCACCGGACCTAATCTTTTGTACATTTATGTTTTGTTCTAGTTACTCATCAATAAATTTTGATGAACATGTTATTTTTGCCTTTGAGTGATTAATCAGCTTAAGTTATTTTAGCCTGTTTCAGGCTCTAACTCACTTAGCGGGCGAGCCATGAACAACTGTTGCGGCTGCATGAACCCGCCATTTCGTTCTTTTGCTCATTTCCATTAACCGAGAGCCTAGCAGAGGTTAGAGTTATTTAGCTCCCTCTCGCTTTGACTAAAGAGCTTTTTGTGTTTAGTCGCCACCCATGAACTGTTGCAATCTTAATTCCAACGACAATCTTTCAGCTGTTCTGTCCCTGCAACTTACATCCAGAATCCTTTACATTCGGCATTTTAAGAGTAATTCAAACTCGTGCATCTGAAGGACTTTTTGTAGTCGTGCATTCAACCAGACGCTTCTCAAATCATGCATGTTACGAACAGTCTACGGTCGTGCACTTTAGAGCACTAAACTGTCGCATTTTACGAACGCTTAATGGTCCCATTTTTGAGAACACTTCACGGTCGCATTTTACAAAAACATAACGGGTGCACTTTTGGCAAATTTTAAGAAAACTTTACAGTCACATTTTACGAATTCTAATCAATCGCATTTCAAAAACACTTAACGGGCGCATTTTACGAACACTCAACTAGCAAATTTTACGAACACTTAATGGGCACATTTTACGAACACGTAATAGTCGCAAATTAACAACATTTAACAGTCGCATTTTACGAAATTTTAACGGGCGCTTTTTATGAACAATCAGTTGCATTTCAATCGCTTTTTACGAACATTTAAAAATAACTTTTTACGAACATTTAAAGATCACTTTTTTCGAAAATTTAACAGACGCATTTAACAGTTAAGACCCAGTTAACAGTCACATTTTACGAACATTTCAGAGCTGCATTTTACGAAAATTTAACGGTCGTATTTTACGAACATTTTAGTCGCATTTTACGAAAATTTAACGTATTTTTACGAACATTTAACTGTCGCATTTTACGAACATTTAACGGTCGCATTTTACGAACTTTTAACCGTCGCATTTAACAAATATTTAACGGGCGTATTTTTACGAACATTTAACACCAACATTTTATGAACATTTAGTCGCATTTTACGAACATTTAACGTATTTTACGAACATTTAAGAGTCGCATTTTACTAACATTTAACGGTCGCATTTTACGAACATTTAGTCGCATTTTACGAGCATTTAACGTATTTTTACGAACATTTAAGAGTCGCATTTTACAAACATTTAAGAGTCGCATTTTACGAACATTTAAGAGTCGCATTTACGAACATTTAAAAATCGCATTTTACAAACATTTAGTCGCGTTTTACGAACATTTAACGTATTTTTATGAACATTTAAGAGTCGCATTTTACGAACATTTAACGGTCGCATTTTACTAACATTTAGTCGCATTTCACGAGCATTTAACGTATTTTTACGAACATTTAACAGTCGCATTTTACGAGCATTTAACAGTCGCATTTTACGAACATTTAACAGCCGCATTTTACGAACATTTAACAGTCGCATTTTACGAACATTTAACAGTCGCATTTTACGAACATTTAACGGGCGCTTTTTTACAAACTTTAAGGTCGTACATTTTAAAAAAATTTATTACATAAGGCCATTCATTTGACCTTAATTACATAAGGGTTGTTTACTGGTACTGTTTTATATAAGCCGTTTTGTCGTAAATTTAAATGGCTCTGTTACATAACGCCTTCGGCCCAGTTACTGATATTGATCCGAACATTTAACATATTTTTACGATCATTTAAGAGTCGCATTTTACGAACATTTAACGGTCGCATTTTCCGAACATTTAACGTATTTTTACGAACATTTAAGAGTCGCATTTTACAAACATTTAACAGTCACATTTTACAAACATTTAACAGTCGCATTTTACAAACATTTAATAGTTGCATTTATGAACATTTAACAGTCGCATTTTATGAACATTTAACAGTCGCATTTTACGAACATTTAATAGTCGCATTTTACGAGCATTTAACAGCCGAATTTTACCAACATTTAACAGCCGCGCGCAGTTTACGAACATAAAACGGGCGCTTTTTACAAACTTTAAGGTCGTACATTTTAAAAACATTTACTGGATAAGGCCATTCATTTTACCTTAATTACATAAGGGTTGTTTACTGGTACTGTTTTTTATAAGCCGTTTTGTCGTAAATTTAAATGGCTGTTACATAGCGCCTTCGGCCCAGATACTGATATTGATCCGCAAAACTTTTAAATTGCTGCAGTTCGTGATGAAAACTGGTTTTGGCAGCTAGCGGTATGAATAAAATATATTTCTCCGCGTTGTGCACAGAGCTCATGCTGAAATCAGTCAACAATACAATTTTACTTTGAAAAATCCTCTCCTTTATTCGAGATAGCCCGCATGTGGCTCATCAAATGAATGATGACGGGTAAAGTCATGAAATCGTCTTCGGAAAGCTGTAATCATGACTACATACCGGGTCGGAGGTGAATTCTAGAAACATTTCATCTGCGGGAAAATTAATAACTCTCCCTCTCTTTTGTGTCATTATCCTCATCATTATTATTGTTATTATTATAATACCTATTATTAATACTTTTATAATAATTATTATCATTACCAATTGAAATAAGAAATCAAAACTTAGGCAGGAAGATTCTTAGTACCCAAGGGAGAGTTTTAAAGCAGAAAAAACGTCCATTTCATGGAAATACCCATGCATTCAGCCTATATACATACTTTAGTGCCAATCGTTGTTAAGAAGATTTTTATCATCTAGAAATTTACATACCTATGGATTTCCATTATTTTCGCTTTGATCGCTAAAAATCGCCTTAAGTTGAAAATTCAGCGACTGTCTGCGGCGTTAGAGTTCACATAGACCGCTTAATCAGCAATATTTTATTTGGATAACAAGCTTGTTATCTTAACCAACCCACGTTTTAGAATTATCTCATAATTGAGACAAATGAATGGAAAATAAACCCACGCAAATATCGATTGTATTCTATGGCGTTTTGATCTTGAGTTTCGCAATAGACTTCTAACAGTGCTTTGTAATCGCTAAAATCTTTACCGTGAGGGGTGAAAGTAACCCCTCTTCAAGATATACTCTGATCTTAGAGAAACATGTTCCAAGTTTCAAGAGACTAGTCCTAAAAAACGATCTAATGGGCTAACGGGCTGATAGATTGTAATACATGTATTAACTAGCAATATGACGTTACTCAAGAGCAGGTGGAGCGGATGTAGAAACTAGATGAAGCATTACAAAAAATGCATGATAATAATGATCAGTGAAAATTATTAATTATTTGTAAATAGAATAAAATAGATCTTTAGTTTTGAGCTCGGGAAATGAGTAGAGAAAGATGTTTTTCGTCTTTTCACGAACTTGGGATGAAAAAAAATTATGAAAATTATTCCTCATGAGGACTTTCTATTTGTCCCACGCTCGTGACATGACGAAAAACATCTTTTTGTATGATTAATTATTAAAAGCACGTTTCAAACGTTAGACTTAAGTAACCTAGACAACTGCAGTGCAGTTCTCAAAAATTAAGAAGAGAAGAAGCAATGTCGAATCCTGTACCTAAGTTAAATACCCACTTTAAAGACTTCTAACAATATTTTGAGCCAACGTTTGATTTGTTTACTGTGCCCACCTCACTTAACAAAATATAACAGGTTGCGTACAGTATACTAACGTATGGACGATGGCTTCCTCGATACGAAAGGTAATATACACTTAAAGAACTCAATGATTGACTTATACAAAATGCATGTAGGTCTTATTATTTTTACCTCTACAAGTCTGTAATTCACTTCTGGAAGAAAAATGACATTTTCGATTTCTTTTCTTATCCAGCTTGTTTTACTAGGTTTAGTTTGGCTGCAGCTCCGTAACTCGATCCAAGGTGAGTAAGTTTTCGCTAAGATCCCATGTCACTAAAAAATTTCCCTGTAAAACACGATTCAAGCCATCTTCGATGAGTCTAAAGATATTTTTTTATCACTTTGACGCAGTGATGACAATTTCTCAATCCGATGACAGAGTTGTGAGAGAACAACTCTCGATTTTCTTCTTGATCAAAATTATGCACGGATCCATTAAGTTTAATCGTGTTATCGTACTTGCGTAGTCCCTAAGTTAGCTGGCCAGTACAGGACGACAACAGAGGCAGTGACACTTAACAATTTACTGTGAAAGATTACGCATTCACCACTTGAATCGATCTATGATTAGATAGGGAGAAAGTAAACTTACAAAGAACAACGTATTACGTAATGAAATGTGACTCAGAAATTGTTTTTCATGTCGCCAAAGAATTCAGATTCTTTCTTTGTTTTTTATTTGCCGTGTTTTTGTTTTTTAATCTTAGTTTCCTTTTATTAGCAAAATACGTCTTTTTTACATTTGCTTTAAAAAAAGAAATGTGGGAAAATATCGGTCATAGATAGCCATTAAAGTTCCCTCTGCCGTGAAAAAACATTAGGCACCTGAAGCAAACCACGAGGGCGACGGTAACGAGGACATAGGAAAACAAAATACTTAATTGGCTAGTTTAAAACTTTGTACATTTCTTAGCCGTCCCATGCAAAACAACAACGTGAAATCATCACAATTTGCGTCGTCTGAGAACCGAAACCGCGACGGCAAATTATTTTAATTTCCATTTGGAACTCAACGCCTCTTTTATACGTTATTCTGAAGTTGAGGTGTGGCGCCGTATGAGATGCAACCATTTTTGAAATTCTAATTAAAGGCAGAAATTCATTTTTTAATCGAAGTCTTCCTTGACGTTGCCGTCCTGACTGCTTAAGGTCTCTAATCCTTCTTCTGGGTGGGTGGATAATCTGGCGATATTAGTGCAACATTATATATATAAGGAAAGCAAACAATAATCACCGATAATCGCGAGAATCGCAATACATCGGCGATATATTGCGGAGCCATCGATCTAACAGATCGATTTATCGCCGACATATCGTTGAGCTCCTCGTGAATTATCGTTTGTCGTAAGCGATATATCGTTTAGGCAAGACGGCATATCACTACAGCTCGACGATATCCCCTTTTCGTCTCCCAAAAGTAGCGAAATATTCGATATAAGATTATGTGGAAGACGTGATTGTTATTTATTTGGGGGCGAATAAATTTATTTTATTTGTTGATACTTTTACTATCCGAACTGTGGCAGTAATACTTCTTACATAAGCTCTATGTATTTGAGGTTACCGAATTTTTCCTTTGGAAATAAAAATATCCAAAAAAGCCTAAAATGGTTAATTAAAGATTTTGTTGCGTGATTAGGCTTAAATTACACGCCCTAAAACAACAGCCTTACAGAAATGTCTCACAAATGCCCTTTGGTATGTTTCATGTTAATTTTTAATTGTATAAGATAATAATGTAAAGACTGACAAAGATATTGCATAATCTTCGTGACAGAAGAGTCGCGCACGTAAGCAAAATAATTAACACAGAGGCGGAGAGCAGCTCACGTTGCATCTATAAGTCTCACTTTGGGGAAATTAAGTGAGCTTCACGCATAGTAAGGAGATGATACTCGCCTTCTATGCGGTTACCCGGCCTCAATTCCCAGACCACGGGTCACAAAAGTATGTGAAGTCTTTTTCTAGTTCTCGTCCATCCTACCAAAGAATTTTGCCAAGTTATCCGATTATCCACAAATGCAAACCAACACCTCAGATTTCGGTTTGCCTCACAGAAAGTGAACGAAGAGTCCCTCCTTATAGTTGTGATTTCGTTAAATTTCACATTTAATTTCAAACTGCTTCATTTTCACGCAGGTGCCGACGAATGTAATGAACAGACTCATAATTGCCATAAGAACGCAGACTGTGTTGATTTACCTAAAGGGTTTAATTGTAGTTGCAAAAGTGGATTTAGTGGTGATGGACAAACGTGCGAAGGTAATGAAAAGCATCGTTTATTTACAGTAGAATTAATGGTATTGCCGAACGACATTTCGAGTTATGTGTGGATATCATCAGTATAAAGCTAGAAAAATATGCGAGAGAAAGGGTGAAAAATGCAAAATACCTTAGGTTTGTTTTGCACTTTTTTTTTACTTCCCTGTTACTGTATTTGTTTTGATAAGTTTTGTGTGGTTTAGCTCTTTCGTCCCTCTAATGTGAATGAGCTTCTCGATTAAAAAAATAGAGGACAATCCTAATCCATCAATTCATTTATATTTTTTATGATGTAGCTCAAGAAATATTCTCATTAATAACTTTTCATTAAACGTTTCTTTCTAACAGATATCAACGAATGTGAATTTCCTACTGCTTGCCACAAAGATGCATATTGCAATAATTATAGAGGTTCTTACAATTGCACTTGTGTGTCTGGATACAATGGCAATGGAACAGTCTGCTTAGGTATCTACAACGGTAATTCGCGTCTGCATGAAATCAGAGATTTTTATAAAGTCAATATAATACCGATGCAGCCTGATAGATCATACGAAAAATGTAGCTTATTGGAATGTTACAATGAATTTCCTTGATTTACAAGAATCACTTTGAGTGCTCCACCAAGGACCTTCTTTGTGATACCTTCGGCCAGGTTGAGAACCCTCGACCATTCTAAGTCCACGGTAAAAACACATCAGAATTATTTGTTACATTTTTTTTTTTCATTTTTAAAAAAGCAAATAATTTGAAAGAAAACAATTTTGTTTCCCTGTTTTAGGGCCAGAAAAATGCAAAGCACCACTGGACCTTATATTTTTACTGGACGCATCAGGGAGCGTTGAGGCTAGTAACTACATCAAAGAGAAGGAATTCATAAAGGTCGTTGTCAGCAGATACGATGTAGAGACCGTGAATAAAGCTGCTGTTATAGTATTCAGTGAGGCAGCCTCGAACGTAATTCCAATGGGCTCAGAGACAACACCTTTATCCTTCGCATTGGCTGTAGATGATATCCCTTATGATGCAAGTTCGACGCGTATTGATCTCGCCCTTCGGCTGGCTTACGATGAATACTTTTCAGGAAAAAACACGGATGAGACTCAGAAACTAATTATCCTGTTAACTGATGGAATACAAACTCGTTTCAATTCAATGAGGCCGGCGTACATTCCAATAGAGGTTACAGCAGAGCTTCTTCGATTAAAATCAGCCAGAATTATTGCCGTTACTATCGGTCAAAATATCGATATGACAGCTATGAGGACAGTGACTGAACGAGAAGAAGATATCTTTCGTATGACGGAATTCAACGACTTGGTGGCAAACGCTGACATAATATCAAAGAAATCTTGTGTAAATGCTCGTAAGTTAAGCAGTTATTTGTTTCTTCCTAATTCTGCCTTAGAATTAAGTTCAATCTCCTCCATCCAATTGCTGGTTTTTTTCCGTTCTGTTTTATCAGTGTTTTGTTTCTTTGTTCTTGAAGGGGGATAGGGGACCTAAAATCCATCTTTTGGTCAATTTGATGTTATTGAATAAATAAAGCTTTTCAATTATCTTACTGAACAATAATGTGGATAATCTTTGACGCGGATTTTTTTCTGTTCTGATTTTCTTTCTTTGAAAACGAGTATTTCGAAGCCCAATAAGTACCTATCGAAACTATCGCCAACTTGCGACTCTTTTTCTTCTATGATGTGCAACATGCAACCTTAGATGCAACGCAACTTCATGATAGATATTTTGATGATGTGTTTTGAAACTTAATTAATTATTCTATTCATTGTAGTTCAGACTCAAGGGATCACGTTTTGCAGTGTCGACCCTAGTCTGTCCAATTGTCAGTTTCCAGCCTATTGCGTCAACGCTACAAATAACACATCGTGCGTTTGTAGCCCTGGTTACCTTGGTGATCCGCCCAATTGTGAAGGTTTGTTCTACAGATTCCGCCTGTTAAGCGGGCGAAGCAAGCAGTTCTTTCGACTTGGTGCCCGTAATGTGAATGAAAGGGCAAAAAAACTCACTCAACCGCATATGTGTTAAGTGTCATGATATCAAAGCTTATGTGATTTACGCGTCAATACCGGTAGTAATTATTCTTGTCACTGTGATTATGGATACTTAGGTATCTTTCCCAACTGTGAGGTGATTATCGAGTTGAGAAAAAAATATAGATAAGTAGAAAAGAAAAACAAAAAGGACCTAGGCAAGGTATTTAAGAGAACGCATGGCTCCTGTTTCCTATAACTGTTCTTGCAAATATTCCGGATACAGTCATAATGGCAGTATGTGCGTCGGTATGTTTATAGCTATCTATGTTCTTTTACTGTTACAATTTTCTGAACAATGATTTTTTTTTCGACAAACAAGATGGTCTCTCAACATACAAGGAACAAATATCATGATCAACTGTAGGCTCTGCGATTTCTGGCCTGTGCAAAGCCAAAGTATTACGTTAATACATCAAATTAGGAGAGATGCTCTCTAATTGTTTTGGCTTGATCCTTTTTAGTTTCAGGTTATTATTGTTTGAGTGAAACTGATACCCAAAATTGTATATCTTACTTAGACATAAATGAATGCACCGATGGAACGCATGACTGCCACATCTCCGCCTATTGTGTCAACATCCCTGGCTCCTATAACTGTTCATGCAAACTTTCCGGATACAGTTATAATGGCAGTATTTGCGTCGGTATGTTCAAGGCTATCTACGTTATTTTACTGTTACAATTTTCTGAACATTGCATTCATTTATTTTTTTTTGACGAACAAGATGGTGTCTCAACGTACAAGGAACAAACTCTGCATCAAAAATATCATGATCCTACAAGTCTATTACTATTAATCTTCCATTTCTGTCGTAACTCTAAGCTTTTAAACAAAGTCTCAGTGTTGAACAAGAATTTGTCTAATTTTTATGCTCCTGCCCTTCTTTGTTTGAGCGGACGCTCCAGACACGCGTTATCTTTACCATTTACTCCTTGTGGTGTTGAATAAACCAGGATTGACTGTAATAAAAAGGATTTTACCCACGTTGTTTTTCACACGGAGCCAGAGTTAAAATGACTGACAATCTCCTATATAACCAACAGATGTCGATGAATGTGCTCAAAAAATTGATAACTGCGATGTCGCTGTGTCAGAGTGTATCAATACTCAAGGATCTTACATTTGTTCCTGTCTTAAGGAAGGCTATGCATGGAATGAAAGTACCTGCATTGGTAAAAAATATCCTCATGCTAAACTAAAAATGCACGCTTAACACTACTTCAAATAGCGTCTGTGTTCTGAAAGGTCCAGTACATACTACCTAGAGTTAAATGTCTCCAGACAGAAATATCTACTTTTGTAAGTCATAATATTAATACTATCAGCATCTCTCAAACTAATCAGGCTAAAAAGTGTCATGAAGTTTAAATTTGTTTTGTAGGGTCTAGAGCGAATGTGTGATTGATGCAAAATTCTTACGTCAATACGCTTCCTTAGAAAAGATCTGCCACCCTGCTTTAAATGCATCGCCTCTGACCTTTAGATAATAATAAGCCTCCAGCTTTAATTTAATTGTTTTTTGATTAACCTGGGTCAGTAACTAATCAGTTCTACTTGTGTCAGTTGAGGGGTATTACTCCGACTAATTTGATTATTTAAGTTTGTTTTACATGTTCATTTGTTGAGAAGGTTTTTAATTCATGGTTATTTTACTCTGGCCCAATAATAGACGTGGACGAGTGTAAAGACCCCGAACGTTGCGCTGACGCTGCCAACTGTACGAATTTGGACGGATCTTACGATTGTTATTGCTCCGAAGTTGCATCTCATCTCTGTTTTGGTACGTCAAACCGTATGTTACAAACAATTCTTAATTGATGGGTTAACAAACAATGTGCGTGGTAATTTTCTGAAGATAAGTATGATGTGAAATGACTATTTAACTCCAGCGGGGAGAAGGGGAGAAGAGGTAGGAATTAGACGAGGTCACATGATTTTCCGGGGGGAAATTGAGGGGGATCATCAACTGAGTATAAGGGAGTTGACTTTAGAAATTTGACTGCCGATTAGCAACAGTCCGCTGAGCAGCAGGGGGTTCATGAGAATATAACCAAGCCTTATTGGGCATCAGGAATATTTTACTGCGTCACGAGCAAAATACTCCACCCCAACCCTCACCTCCTTAAGCGATACATAATGAACGGTCTTTAAAGAGCTATGGGCAAAATTTACGCTTATATCTTACGTTAATGCTTCTAATGTGCGCGTGCAAACATTCGAACCTTTTGTGACCCAAATCCTTCATTTAAATGAACCTTCCAAAAGGTTTGCCATAAATTATATATATATATATATATATATATACACACATATACGTTAGCAAACTGTAGATTGAACGAAAATTGCTTCCAGTTCAACTTCTTAATACACAATATAACAGAGCCAGATGTGCAGACAAAAGGGTGTTAAACCACAATTCTAAGATGATGATCATTTCCACGCCATGTTAGGTACCACATTGTGCGATACTCCACGAGTAAGTATTAACGATGTGGGACGCTCTATTGATCAACCCACCGAGGTTCAGCTCAGCTCATATCACACGTTTACCGCAAACATTGCTGTAAGATGCGCAAAGATATGGATTCGGAACATGTCTTGGATTTTAGCAGATCCATCCTTAAACAACTCTGACGCTCTTTTGAATGGCAGTGTAGTTTCCACCGAAAGAAGCACATGGACCCTCACTGACCACCATTTGCAATATGCCCACGTGGTGTATGCTTTGTTCTTCTCTTTTACCGTTCTCCAAGGGAACAATAATTTGACACACAGTGTGTTTGATAGGGGTTATATCATTATACGTCCTTCACAGCTGGTCGCAACGATATCGGGTGAAACTGAAGTCACAAGAGGAAACGAGCAAATCATTACCCTCAATGGATCCGACTCATATGATCCTCATGTTGGCCATGGATCTCTAGACTCACTAACATTTTTCTGGCTTTGTAAGAGATCAGATGAGGAATTCCCAACTAGGAATCCTAATGACATTCAAATTGTGCCCATTCTTTCTAACCAATCTGGTAAGTCACTAGGAGGCTGTTTTGGCACAGGAATTGGGAGACTGGCCATCACAGAACCTGTTATTACTTTAAATGCTTTCATGATGGAGAATACAAGTGCATCATACATTTTTAAACTTATTGTTATGAAAGATGCCAGATTGTCGAGCGACTCAAAAACAATCCATGTGGTCGAAGGAAGTCCTCCTGCAGTGTCATTTGTGTAAGTATATCGAGTCAAACTGTTTTTCGTTAAATGATGTTTACTTAGAAGATTTACGAAGCGAGGAACAAGCTTGTAATGGATGATTACGTCAATTCAACTTGAATAACAGTCTGGAATATCACGTGTTCAATACTCTCTTAATACTATCTTGCGTTTGGGTTTGTTTTAGTTTGTTTGTTTGTTTGTTTTTGTTTTTTTTTTTTTTGTAATGTTCTCTAAGTAATCCCATACGTTTGACTTTGCCATTGAATCTTTTTTTGGCAGTTTCGTAATGGGCGATCGATTAAACGTCAATCCGTCAGCACCCCTGACCATCTCAGCCGATTACCTGAGCTATTCTTGTGTTGATCGAGCGCAGTTTGAGTGGTTCCTCTACCAAGAAGACGAAAACTTGACTTGGATTCAAATTTATCACACCCCTGAAAGATCCCAGGTGTTCTAAGTTGATCCAAAGATGCTAAAAAACGATACGAAATATCGATTGGAATTAACTTTGAAACTCAAAGATGAAGCCCCCTCTAAAACCGTACAAGTTTTCAGAACTGCTGTCCTCCCACAGAAAGGTTCATGCGTTATAACCCCAGAGACTGGTGAAGCCGTTTATACTGTATTTCAGCTGCAATGCTTTGATTGGTTCGTTCTTGATGAAGTATTAACTTATGAGGTGCAAGTTATCGGAGAAGAAAACATTCACCTTACTTTGTACTATGGCCTCAACGCGAGTCAACATTTCGTTTTACCGCAAGGAAATTCCTCGCGTGGATATGTATCCAAGATCAAGGTATTCGTATCAAGAAGCAATGGTGCTACGTCTGAGGTGGATATCACAGTAAAGGTATAAACAAATAATACATTTTTCTTATCTCCGCCAATTTCTGAAATCAACAAGCTTTCTTAGTTATTTGCTCTTTATTGTGAGGGAACTAAAATAAGTATATCAGACCGATTAATGCTCCCAACGACACCCACTTCTTAATTTTTTTTCCTTTGTTAAAACTTCAATCGTATCTACTACTGTGATTGTGACCTCTCTGATGTGATTTACGTCAAATGGGTTTTATATCTATAGCCTCTGCCGGGACCTATTTATTAATTCTTTAGTATTTTTCAATTTTATAGTTTTAAACCACCAACATTTTTTGCAGGTAACTCCACCCCAACTACGAATGCAACAAGACTTTTTTGAACTTCTTGAAAATTCGTCAGCTTTTTTCGAGGATTTCATTTTCGAAGAAGGAACACAGAAGGCTTGGCAGCTGATGACAGCCATGCTTTTAACTTTAGAGAAACAAGAATTTGAAACAAGAAATTTATCCGGCTCAGCGACACCCAGTCAACTGAAAAGTGCCGTAAGTGTCAAGAATTTGGGGCTAATTAGATGTCTGTTTAGTCCAATATTCACTTTTCGACTTTTGTTTTGTTTCCTTTTTTTCGAAGTTGAGAGACATTGCCCTAAAGAGATTCCAGCGTACAGATGTTGATTTATCAAGTGCGGTGTTTTTGTCCGCTTTTGTAGCCTCCGCTGGAAAGAAAGTGACTGAGTTATCCCTTCTCTCTAAGGTAATTTTGGGATTTGTGAATTTCTACATTGATGAATTTTCTCTGGATAGGACGTATGACCCAATGATCAGTTCACCCAGTTTCGGATCGAAAGATCAAGATTAACTAGATATTAGGTTCTGTTTTATCGCTTAAGGCTAGACACAACACCAATTGCAATGCTAGCTAAGTAAGTGAAGGCCGGTTTATCAGTGATACCATGACATACCCATGATTAAAAGATTTTGTTATATACCTAGACTCTCACTTAACAAAACGAGCACTGTGATTGGTTGATTCTTGCTTATGTTCCCCTGATCAATTTCAAATGTATACCGACCGGAAGACAATTGCACAGTTGTTGCCCGCGCACCAAATACAACAGCATGTTTTTGCCATATGAATGTTTAAGGGAAAGTCTAAATATATAACAAAGCACTTAATACATCTAGTGTTTTCACACGAAGAGTAAATACAGTTTCCAAATGCAGCAACGGTAATTTTCAAGGGCATATGTGGAAAGTGAGGGGAGACTCGAGTGACATTCAAGCTGCTCCAAGCTATCAAAACAGAACGGGGGCAAGTAGACAAGCCAATTGGCGAGATTGGCCAGCCTCAAGAGTACACCGTTGCTTACCCTTGCATCAATAATTGAAATCAGTATTTTGGTATCACAAACAGCTCAACTATAAATAATGTTTGAGGTTAATTAATGTACATGGGGTATCCAGTTACCTCGCCACCAAGCAGACTCGCCACCAGCGAACTCGCCACCAAGGAACGATCTCGCCACCAACGTACTCGCCACCAAGCGAAGTCTTCTCACCACCAACCACCAATAAAGAGATTAGCCGAGGAGAGTAGGATGTTCGGCTGATAAGTTTGTTCGCTTGTCTGTACTCAAACTTTATAAACGTATGTTGTCGAAAGCACGTTCGAAACCGATAAGTTTGTTCGCTTGTCTGTACTCAAACTTTATAAATGTATGTTGTCGATAGCACGTTCGAAACCGAAGTAAGTTTTTATTCCTCGCATCGAGTTTTGCAATTTCTCCTCGCTTACGTGCAAAAGACAAACACGATACGTTTTGATGTCAATGAGTTAGGAACGGAACACATCTAACACGTCGCTGAAGGTCATAATTTAAATACAGACAAGCGCACAAACGTATCGGCCGATTTGAATTGTGCTCGTTCGAACATCCTACATCCTACACTCCTCGACTACTTTATTCTAGTTTATCTCTTTAATGGTGGTTGGTGGCGAGAAGACTTCGCTTGGTGGCGAGTACGTTGGTGGCGAGATCGTTCCTTGGTGGCGAGTTCGCTGGTGGCGAGTCTCCCTGGTGGCGAGGTAACCGGTAACCGTACATGGATATGGTTGTAAGTTAAGTTTCAGAAACAAACAACCCGCACATAAAATAATTAAACATCATTTTTTCAAGGATCTGCTTCCAAACACACTAGAGAGTATTGCTGCTCTGTTGCTTTCCAAAGCTAAAGAGAAGAATGCAGATGATGAAAGAATGATCTCTCAAGGGGTATACAACTCGCTTTTTGGAACAGTGGAGCTAATGATGGTATCAGCAGAGGCGGCTGCTATTGGAAAAGAGGGTAAAACCTTATCATCCGAACAGTTGAAGGTAAGGATTCTAGAGAGAATTTTAAAACAGTCATGTAATGACCCACTTGCTCAATACAACTGAGCTCGCAAATTTTGTATCAGTAGGTCATATAGCCCTACCGAGGCCCCTTCACCTTCTTTGAAATTGCGTTACCTTATTTAACATAAAAAGGCGCCTTCTATCTAAAATTATTTTTCTTACAAACGGCTAATCATGGTCATAATTCGAACCGTAAGCCAAACACCGTTAAACTTTCCCACCCATTGTTGGTCCTTAAATGTCTCATTCGTTTATACCTTTTCTCCACAGATATCGACCACGTTGCTTTTTCTTAAGGGTTTTTAAGGGGAGGGGGGCGGGGGGTGGGGTCGAACCAGCCTTGGTGGTGTCAATGAACTGCTGAATATCAGTCTGTTTTCTTGAATATTTTTTTAGGCTAAAGATAACGTTTTAAAGTCTATGGACATAACAAGAACATTGCTTACAACTGTGGCGGTGAGATCAGCAGTTTCTCAGTCCCCAAAGACGTTACGAGTGCCGGGCATGAGTATCTTAGTGGGCCGGGAGTCATCATGTGGACTTCAAGAAAGAAGTTTGAACTTGACCGAAAAAGACAGCTTTCGTCTTCCTCGAAATATGAATCGCACTTTTGCAAATGAAAGTGTGGAGTGGGCTGAGTATCAGGTATGGCATGCAAAAACGGGAGATAACTCATTGAAAGAGACAGTAAAATAAAGTGTTGACATTCCGATATAAATATTAAATTCTAATTCATTAATCGGTTATATTTAATTAAGTTTAAGTTCGTGTGTTTTAGCAAATCTTCCTTATTTCTACCTGCAGATGATAAAAACAAGTTTCAATCCATACCGCTGGCACGAAAGCTATCATAAAGTCATATCAGAAGTTCTTAGTCTCGAGTTTACCAACGATAAGGGTGTTTTACCTGTTGGTGGAGAAGACGTTGACATTGACATTAAAATACCACTAAATCCTCCTGGAAACAGCTCATATGATAATAACTACTTTGTCAGACCACAAAATATGAGATACCACATCGTTGAACTTGCAGAAAATTCCGATTCCATCATTCTTGAAGTTCAACCTGTCAATGAGAGTCTTTCAATGACAGTGTTTGTTAAACTCGGGGAGCGCCCAACCGTTAACAATTACAACCATATGTCCAACGTACCGGACTTTTCGTCGTGCAGTTGGGACAGAGTTAGTGGCAATTGGTTGTCAAGATGCTTAAGAAGTCCATACCAGGTCATGTCCACTAGACATTTTAAACAAACTGGTTTGTATTACGTCGGGGTTCTGTACGTTGAACGTAGTCACGACCAGTTAAATCACACTCGAACAAGACGATCATGCAACGGAAAAAGGAGACAGAGAAGGGACTGCGTTGAGCCAAAGCCACCTCCAGTGAAAGGAATAGAGTACAATAAAACTTTGATTTATAATCCTTTTACCGATGAGAACTATACTATAAAAGTTCGGAAATATAGTTGTTACTATTTTGCTTTAACCCAAGACAAGTGGAGTAAAGATGGCTGTAAGGTCAGTGGAAGAGTAAAGATTAAGTTCATTCATTCCCCATTAATTTTATATGCTGTGTCACAATAAAACAGTTATTCACTGCACGTTTAACCTCTAACCTATCTTACGAGAGTCGTGCTTAGTTTTTTTTTTTTTGTTTTGTTTTTTATGGTATGATTATTGATTGATTCTCCTATAAGAATCCCCTCACCGATACTTTTGAGCAAAGGCAATAAAATTTTATGAATTGATAAGCTAAATCTTTACATCTTTTATCTAATTTAGGTTGGAGATGAAACAAATGATCATCTACTTCATTGTAGATGTAATCATCTCACAGGCTTTGGAGGTGGTTTCGTCTTTGCACCAAATCCTATCGACTTCAACAAAGTTTTGAACGAGTTTACTAGACTCGAGGAAACAGAAAATTACGTGGTTCTTGCAACTGTCTCTTCTATTTTTGGCGTCTTCGTTTTGATGATTATATGGGCAAGGAGAGCTGATGTGAAAGACGAAAGAAAGGTTTGTTTTATTTTTTCATCATTAAAAGGATGGGAAAACCATAGAACACTTGCTGCCACTTATTTGCCACTGAGATCACAAGGATAATACAGAGCCTTAAGGCCAGATCAGGAAAAGTTCGCCGCGACACAACCAAAGTCCTCCGTCGCCCCCACTCCCTCCTCCCCTCCACCTCTGTACTCCAAGGCGATAAGTAATGAATGAATATGTGCTGATTGCTGCTTTTAAGCTTTATTTTCTCGTATATAAAGGAACGGATACGGCGAAAAAAAAGTTTGAGATCAAGTAAACAATTCTCTCACTAACTGACCTCGAGTTGTTGAATATTGTTTAAGTAATATAACCCGCCTACGTGCTTATCTACCTCCCATTCCTTTACTTCATGATTTGTTGTTTCCTTGGCAGCTGGGACCAACTGTTCATGTGAAACCGAATGAAAATGGCACGTTTATGTACGAGTTCACCGTAGTTACGGGAGTTTGGCGAAATGCTGGGACTACTTCCAATGTGTTCGTTAAAATCTACGGCACTGAAGGCATTCTAGAGTCTGTGAATTTGACTGCGAATTCACCGCCAGGAAGAAAAATGTTTGCAAGAGGCAACATCGAAAAGTTTGTCTTCCATCTTGAAAATTCACTCGGAGTTGTAGTTAAGATAGAATTGTGGCACGACAACTCTGGAAAGAACTCCTCCTGGTTTCTAGATCAAGCTCACCTTGTCGATATAAATAATGATCAGAGATGGGACTTCTTCCACCACAGTTGGCTTTGTTTGCACAAGGGAAGTGGATCTTTAAAAGCAACAATAAAGTCCGCTGATCCAGGCAACGAGACTCGCAGTTTTAAAACACTGTTTTATTCTGTTTCTTCAGTCGACCTTGCAGAACATCATTTATGGGCCTCTGTGATAACCAGACCACTACGCAATCAATTCTCCCGCGTCCAAAGAGCCTCTTGCTGCCTTGGTTTACTATGTCTGGCAATGGTTTGTAACGCCATGTTTTATCAAGTGAATAGAGTTCCCGATGAGTCAATTCAGATCGGTCCTTTACAGATGTCATTACGCCGGCTGATTATTGGTATTAAGAGTTCATTGATTATTGCCCCACTAAGCGTAATAATAACTGGAACCTTTCGATACCGAAAGATAAAAAGACAAAAACAGAGACTCATTGGCGATATAGAAGAGAGCTTTAACGTAGAGCGTACTGCTGCAACGAGATCAAGATGGTGTAGTCTCCCTTATTCATTTTTATACATCGCTTGGTTTCTTTGTTTATCGGTGATATTTGTATCCGCGACCATAACAGTATTTTACAGCCTTCAATGGGGCAAACAAACTGCCAACATGTGGCTGGCTTCCGTAGTTGCCTCCTGTGTCCAGGACATCTTTTTTTGGCAACCCGCGAAGGTTCTCACCTTTACAGTCTTATTGATTCTAATTTTCAAGAGACCAAAACTAAACACCAAGAAAGGTGATAGATATAAATCGTCTTTCACCGAAGAGATGAAAGAGCTACGCGCCTATGAATTAAGAAAGGAAAAGTTCTTCGGACTTGCTCGTCAGTTTGTCGCATTTATGGTTTTCTATCTTTTGTTGATGATCGTCGCCTATGGAGACAAGGATCACCACAGATATCTAATGACCAAAGGCACTCGGGATGGATTCACCTTTTTTTACAAGGTATGTGTACGAGCTGAGTGGTTAGATAATAGATCAATTTTCTCTGATCAGGTTTTTGTCTACTTTCCACCTTGCTGGTACTATAGCGTCATTAAAACGGAAAAAAGTGATCTCTTGCTAGGATACTTTTAGGAAATGTTTTCTTTGCACTATACTGTTAATCGAGGTTGTTTTTTAAATGTCGAGTTACAATTCTAGGTCAACACAGGAGAAAAGATGTGGACTTACATGCAAGGTAAATTTGTCAATGACGCGTACGCCGGTGAGTGGTACAATGGTCAGGTTGAGCAAACGCCAGAATACATTGGTAATAAAGTTTCCATGCTTATTGGAATGCCTCGACTCCGGCAGCTTCGAATAAAGGAAGGTAAGGTTCTATCCTTTTGCCCTCGCCCCCTCATTAACCAAGCGGGTGCTCGGCGATACTGGATCCTATCAGTAAGCTCGTCGCAAACCCCTTCCAGAATTGTTATTTATGTACCACTGAGATATTATCTTAATGGACCTTTGTTTCAATTAAGATTCTTGCCAAGCCGCCGAGGAGGTTGAGACGATTATTGACAAGTGCTACGATTTCTACTCGACCCTAGAAGAAGATACAACTCGTCTATATCTTCCCCACTGGATTTATTTATCAGATTCACAGATTAAATGGAAAAATCTATCACAACTTTGTCCCAGACCGTGGCGATATTCAACTGCAGAGGAGCTCAATAACTTTCCATCCTGGGCCCAGCATCACATATATGGCGGTGGGGGATACGTTCTTGATTTAGGATACGACAAACCGACTGCTATCCGCATGATGGAAGGCGTCAAAGACAAGGATTGGATTGACAGGAGAACAAGGGCAATTCTTCTCGAATTTCAAGTCTTGAACTTAAATACTGACTTAATGAGCATTATTACTTATTATTATGAGGTTCTACCTTTCGGATTTGGACTTACTTATGAAAAAATTGACACCATAAAAATGTTCAATTTTCAGTCTACGTCCAATAGCTTTTATCTAATGTGTCAATTGTTGTTTATGCTGGCAGTGTTAGTGTATATCTCTATTCTTTTAATCCGACTATGTCGCGAGGGATGTGCATTTTTCAAAAAAATGTGGAACTGGATAGACATCGCTCAAATTATGAATGCCTCGCTAGCAATTGTGTTTTATGTCCTAAAGGCAAAGTTTATGCATGATAGTATAAAAGAATTGCGAAGGAATCCTTTTCTCACGGTGAGCTTCCAGTTTGCCATTTTTTGGACTGACATGGAAAATGTTGCCCTAGCATTTGCTTTGTTTATTGCCACATTCAAAATTCTCCATTTTATTCGCCTTAGTCCGCATGTACAAATACTGGCTTGGACAGTAATTACTGCGAAAAACGACATTTTATCATTCAGCTTTCTCTTTGGAATACTGTTTATTGCACATGGCCAGTTTGCTTTCCTGGTTTTTGGTGATTCAGTGTTTTCATTTTCATCATTCATTCGTTCATTTGCCTCAGAGTTTGAGTTAGCACTGGGTAACACTATTCATGTCGCTGAACTTGACGATGTCAATAGAGTGCTAGGTAACCTTTTTACCGCTAGTTTTATGATCGCCCTTGCAGTTCTTCTCATAAACATATTTGTGTCTATTTTAGATTTTAACCTACACAATGTAAAGGAGGATGAAGAGAGGCTGCAAGAGGCATTTGGTATGGGGGAGTTTATTAAGTCGTTGTTCGGCAATGATGATAACAAGCAAAACGGTAAATAATAAGTACCGTTTTGGTGATAGAATTATTTCGATTCAGCTCGCTTTTCAATCATGCATGTTACAAAAGAATAGAGGAAACCGTTTGCAGCAAACCTTAAATGTTACAAAAAGAGCTAAACTTACCCTTCAAGTGACGCAGAACAACAAAAGAAACAGCTATGCAAAATGAATCACAGATACAATACGGGGTAGTGTAAGGACATTGCATCAAAGATGTATTTACTCAATGATAACTTAAATTTTTTTTTTTTGGATTCTGTAATTGGATAGAGTAAGGGCGAAGAATCTGAATAAAGTGTACTTATCAAATACTTGAAATCCTTGGAAAGATGTGTATTGTGTCAGCTGAAATGATAGCTGGACCATCTGCTTTCATCAAAAGCTAGATCATTGGATAATGCAATTCAAAATTTATTTTGAGGTTATGGGTCATTATTTGGGGGGTTAGCCAGTATGAGTTATGAGCCGCTATATCATGCGCGCGCATGAAGAGGAGTTACAACAGAAGCGTTTTTATACATCAAAACATCCTGTTTGTTGTGACAAATTAAATTTGGGATGATTTATCTATATTTTAGGGAGTTTTTTGAATAAAAATTATTCACTCGCGCTTTTCGAATATGACATGATTAACGCCAACTCAGCCCTACAGGCCCCGTTAGCTGTCTATCATCTTATATCCAACGCAGACTCGTGGAATAATTTGTAATAACTGAGTTTAATCGAGTAATGAATAACCTTGGTAGGCTGACGAAATACCTAACGTGAAGCCTATTTCAGCCTCTTTTACGATGAGAGTATCCCCTCCTATGATAGACCATTAAACGTTTGAAACGAACCCTCTTGCGGGAAACGTGGCTAGAAACCACGCGAAGCAATTTCAGAAATTTTCTTCCTTAATCAGATGATCACTCTCACATATATCACTTATTCGGCAAAAAACAGGCAAAGTCCTCCTCACTAATCCCCTGCTTTCCTTCGCACACTAGGGAAAGATCGCAACGAAATGATTGCGAGCTGACACAACTTGAAATTCATAAACCAATTCTCCTGTCATTACTATTCGAAAGGTATGGACCTCAGTGTGACCTCAGTGTGGCGAATATGTATGAGGATTGAGGGTTTATGGAAAAAAAAAACAAAACAAAAAACAATCTAATGAGAAGCCATAGAATAACAAGATGAAAATTTATCCGATGCAAAGTTTAATGTTTCAGAATTATAATCAAGTATCAATTTAAAAACAGTTTTACTTACATACTTACACTGCAACTGCCACATTTAAGGTTACGTCATCGAAAGCGTTACTTAAGAATTATGCTACACATTTCGTAAAGACCGATCAGCAACGAGGGGATCACAATTTTCTCTTTACAAGATTGATCATTAAGAAACACGATGCAGGCAAACTAGACTTAAATGTTACGACAGCAGGTCCAGGAATGGATACTTATTTATAGCGACGAGAGGCGAGCGCTCTATTCACTACGTCTCTACTGTTCCACCATATTGGCTCATTGGGAGAATAAGAAGTAAACACAAAATTTTGCACATGAAATTGAAACTTAAGATACTCTGTTCCAACCAACCAACTTGATAATAATTTCAGAGAAGGAGAATATACAATTCCCAGATTATCCCATAAAAACTATGGCGAAAAAAAGATGAAACGATCAATCAACACCTATTTCACTTAACTCACCAAACTCCTGCATTACAAACTAAAGTAATGTTATGAATTGTGTTTAGCTCCAAACCAATGCTACGTAATTGAAGCAGGGGAAGATGTGCAGTGGTGATTGATGTTTACACACCCGTCATGATACCGTCCGAAATTGTTTTCGTTTTGTGTTGAGCCTGAATATTCATCAAATGTACAGTCCTTAGAGCGACTCTTTATGGTCCAAGGTTCGTTGTAATTTTGTTTCGTCATCGTAGTGCAATCGGAGCAGTTATTTCCGCGGATATTTATGTACTCATACATTCTGCACACTGAGTCCCATCTACCAAATATGTCCTGATCTACCAGCTTAGCGCGTGCGTAATCCGTGTACTGGAGACCATCCTTGACGAAGTTACAGGTCGTTCGCAGATGTGTCGAGTGATCGGCGAGGGACTGCATCCAAGATAAGGACAGGCGGTATGGATTCCAGTCTATTTTACTATTAGTTTCATTCACGGAATAATCTCGGCCGAAATCTACTCTCTTGAATGTATCTTTGTTAGCTAAGGAAAACGACTGGATCAAGGCCCATTTAAAGCCAACTTCCGATTTCAAATCACAATGAACGGGAATAGATTCGTTTGCAGAATTAAATATGTCGTACTTCCCAGATATCAAGGCGCCGTTGCTAGCAATGTCCTTGCAACTCCTTGGCTGTTTCATCTTTTCGCATCGTTGACCAGAATATGAGCCAGGACAGGTACAGTTAAACCTGGGGCTGAAAGTGTCACATAGCTCCTGACACACCCCTCCATTCAGACAAGGATTGGAGTGGCAACATCTGTTCACACAGTGATGTTTTCCTGGACTGTATTTGTCTCCACCCTAAAGCAATAGATATTTTTTGTGTGTCAGACATTTTCCTAGAAAGAAACCCACCCGGTTGGGTCTTATCATCAAAGGAAGCAATCGCCTGAGATTTCATCTTTATTTTCTTTTTGTAACTTTAGAGGGAATTTAAGTGATAACCGCAGGCTTTATTAGGAAAAAATAAAATTGAATTACACAAATGGATTTAAAAAGGAACAACAACAAAAATAAAACCTCAGAGAAAGAAAGGATTACTATCATAATGATATGTCGTAGCTCACCTTCACCGTGTAACTTCTCACCAAATCATAGTAATTTCCTCCTGGTCTCCATTTTATTGCCGCTGGCACCATCTCTCTGTTTGCGTCATTAAGGTCGCAGTTGTTTTCTTTGGACTGAGGAAAGTAATTCATGGATACGCACAAGCAGTTATCTTTGCACCTTACGTGACATTGGGTGGCACTGAGGACAGTTACTCTTTGAAAAACGTGACCTTCCAGAATGTAGTTGAAGACAACATCTTCACCAACAACGAATTTGAACTTTTGACAGGTAGCTCCACTCAGTGCCATACTGGAGAATATCTGATGCAATATCAGCACTAGATATGCCACTTGAAGGAAATACAGGCTCCTCATGATTCAGCTAGTACACAAAATTGTAGGAATAGAAAATTTCAACCTAAAATGTATGCCGAAGGAGACTAAACTATTCGTCCTTGAACATATTTTGATAGTTCTTACTATCAACCCTCAACCCTCAATGAACTTATGATGAAGGAAACTCGTTTCCTTGAACAGCTAGAACGAAAAACTAGCTTAAATAACTTAAACTAGCAGCTACGCGTTAGACAAGTTATTGAAAAAGTGTAAACAACACACGCGTGTGACAATAAAAAAAGGAAAACGCCACGCACGTGCAACATTAAACAGACTGTTGTACTGAGTCACAATGGATACAAAGTTTTATCAACCAAAATCATATTTGAAAATGCGCATTGCGTTATCAGTCGAATTTGCAACTCGAATTTCCGCTCGTAGGATCAGATTGCTAAGACACAAACGATTGATTCTGGTTTTCATATAATTGTTGCGATCGCTACAATCGCCTCGACGGCCGGAAAATTTGAGCATAGATCATGGCAATCACTTGGGTATCTTGGGATGATTTTGTGCCTTTGTATCAGTCGCAATGACAATCGCATCCAGCCGCAATCGCGTAAATAGGAACACTTTTGCGTAAAACAAACGCTTTCAAGACCAGTTAGCATTTTCAATCAATATAAAACGTATGTAAAAGGCACGTTTGGAGCATAAATAAACAACGACAAGCAATGGTAGCTCCCTCACGCAGCCTTTGTTACCAAATACACTGCGTTATTTTATTTTTTTTTTTGACATGCTCCAGGCTCTATTGTTAGTAAAGCTACAGGATATGCTGTCAAAAAATCGAGTTTTTCACCAGATAAGGCTTATAAATAGGGAAGGAACAGGTTTTTCAACGCTTTTTTGTGAACAAAAAATCGCTAAACCCAGTTACGTAACGGCTTTGTGAACGAATTTTCCCATCTCTAGCATATACAATGAGTAGTAAAATTGTTTAAGCTTCTTGGTCTAAACACGTTCGATAAGTGCACACACGCAACATCACTAATTTTAGGTGTCCTTTATGAATTCGCCCTTGAGTTCAGTAGATAGATACTTGCCTCAGAAATCTACAGCTTAAAAAACCATGCAGACTAATATTTAGTATGTTTCTACTTTTGAGGCCTCTTAGTTATACTGGCGAAAAAGGTTCTCCATGAGACTTTATAACCAGGAATATGTCGATATGTTCGTCCAAAAAACGAAATACGCGGAGTTTAAATTGAAATGCATCAGATAAAAGAGTATAGAATTAACTAGAATATAATAATGTCATTCCTCCAGTTTGTACACTGAGAGGTGTTTGAAAGACACATGATCTTCTCGCCACTTTAGTAGTATACTAACCTCCTAAGCTAAGAAAGCTTCAGAAACCAAACACGATTTTCTCGTTAGCTCAAAGAAGGACCACAGAATCTCTTTGACAATTAGGGATAACCGTAGCGACTTAAGCACGCGAAGGAATGAATTTCGAGTCAGGTGAGAAACCTAATGACGTAGCGTGGGTTGTGAAACTATAGGTAAACCCATGCTCCAACAATGAGCCCTCATAAACACGCCTCAGAAATCTACCGATTGCGTAAGAAACCGCATTTTCGACGCAAAAAATGGATACCTCGAGGCCACTTTCTGTGAAGTAATAATTTTTAATTTATGACTAAACGAGAACGCATTTTCTCTGGTACGATCTCTTTTACTTGGGATTCATATGTTCAGCCTAAAATTTGACATGTCAATCGTTAAACAGAGATACGTTTCAGGTGGGGAATTTAGATCATTCTGACGGTTTGACTTGCACAATTGCCGTATTTACCTTGAATGCGTCGTTTTTCCTGAAACAGGTTTTCTATTTAAACGTGCAGTTGCAGGTAAGGTGAAATGAGATGATTCTGGAAAGACATAGAAAACAAAGATCGAAGACCGGAGACCGAAGAACCCAGAAAACGATCAAAGTGCTCTGTGAGCAAACTCGTGAATTGACACATGATTTTTTAGATTATGTTTAATGTTATCTGGTTTAGGGAATTTTGTGGTTGATTGTCATATCTAGAGTACTAGCAGTAGTTCAGTGTTCGCTAATGTAGCAAAGAAACAAAGTAACGTTGGGATAAGAAGGCATTACAATTGAAATGATCATGCTATTACATTTGACAAGGTGGATGATGTCATGTGTTTTAAACGTCTATCATTTTTGTTTCTGGTTCAAAAGAAAAGGTTGGAAGTAAATGTGGATGAAAAGTGAAATTTACTGTCTTTCGTTGTAAATATTAGAAAATCAAGGCAATACTGTCTTAATGAAAACATTAACGATTCCCTCTTTATCAAATGAGACAAACGGGAACGAGTTTTGAGTGATATAACTAAGCCAAGCCTGCCACCGTCATTTTGGATCTCCGCCTGGGTAGATTTAGGTCACGTGCTAGGCAACGTATGATCAATAACAAGATAGAATTTCATTTCAGGCCTATTTATCAATTTTGTGGTGTGTAACTTTCGCATTTTAGTACGTTGTTTGTATGTCGAATCTTCAAATTGTCTTGAAACTTAAAAGAAAATTGTTCTTTAAAAATTCACTGAAAATCGGTAGCTAAAATTGTTTGTTTAGGTGTTATCTGATTTTCGTGTTAACTTGTTATTTCGTCAGTCGCCGGCATCTTTTGTTGCTTCTCACAGGAAAAACACACGCGACGAAACGTAATGATCAATTTTGTCCTCAATCTCACGCTATAACAGAAAAAGCTTTTGAACATCTGTAAACTCCGAGCGCTTCGCAGTAAGTGATATTTTCAATGAATCTTCGGATTGTTTTCAAGTTCAAGGACTGTAAATTACAATTTTATGAAAAACGAAGGTTGTTCTGTTATTTCAGTGTGAATCCTTGCATGCCTGCCAGTCGCTGGCGCCGCTTGTTGAAACTAAAACGAAAAAAAAAACTCTTTTAAGATTATCATTGGCTTCTTTTTCACCCCACCACTATTCTTAGCAACAAAGGTCGCCATTTCGTCTGTTTATTGCTCGCCAAAAACTATAAAATGCACTCAAAAGCCTAAAATCTAAAAAAAGTTTACAGGAATCGACCAATCGAGCGAGCGAGCGAGCGAGCGAATGGCATTCCCCACATCGTATCTATAACTCGCTCTTGCGCATGCGCGCAATTCACGACTTAAAAACGAAGACACGCGAAGCCAGGAATTTTTATACTTTTCCATGAATTTGATAACTGTGACCCATTGTAAAGGCAGCATCAAACTTAACAATTGTTTAACAGACAAAAGCCTGACATGGAAAGTTTTAGACGCCTTCTAATTCAGAAATGTCAAAGAATGTTGAAATATTTCCAATATTCATCACGTATCTGAGGTAATGATAGCGTGCAAACAAACCTGATTCAAATTCAAATTCTTTATTTCTGTAGGACATTTACCTTTTAGAAAATAAAGCAAATAATCCCCTTTCCGAAAAACGGATGTAAAGATTGATCCTGTTTTTGTATGAATCTATTCGTTAACGGCTCACTATTTTTCTGGAGAAATGTTTTTTTTTAACGCTTAAAACGTACAAGTCTGCTCTAGAAAACAACCCCGTATGACAATTCATCGATGTCTGAACGCCATAGGCCATAAAACCCCGCTGGATCGTCTCCATCCTCTAAGTAATTGGATAAACAACGGCATCCTTTGCGGCTGAAATTTATCGCGGAAATGAAACTGTCTACGCAACATTTGCAAAACCTGTAACTAATGCACGTGCTAAGGCTCAAGATGTCAAAATTAAACATGTTACATCTATTGGTTCAGTCTAAGAGTCATCTGGTTTGAAGGTCGTTGTTTTCGTACTTTAGAATCTTCACTTTCTTTGCTACCTGTTCTAGGATGGGCGTTATTGCGCCCCTGGGCATTCAACACCGGGAAAAACGACTAAATTTAAATACTGAGTATTCGAATTTATTTGCGATAAAAGTTAAACGGACTCAAAAACACACGAACTTAGCGTTTTTGCTACAATCGCCTTCGTGTTCGTTTGAATTTCCTGTGTGTCAGATGGCGGATCAAGCTGCATGTGTGCTGTGTGCAGATAGCTCGAACCATAATTGTTACCATTGTGACTATTAAGATTGACCTGATCACAGCGGAGACACCGGACACAGATGACATTGAAGTGCGCATACTCGAAAGTCGAGTGTCGAGCTTCAATGCAGCGTATCACGGGCACAACGTTAGGCATTACGCAAGGGCTTCACGTGGGCTAATACTATTGGCCCACGTGAAGCCCTTGTGTTATGCGGATGTGAAGCCGCGTAAGCAAATAATTTGCAACCCGGGTTTTGAGCTGGAAATCAAGCTGGTGAGGTTGTAGTTGGACAGTGATTCTCAGTATTCTGTAATTTCTAATAAACTCGCAAAGCAACAATACCAGCAGAGCTAACGCTTTGTGGAGAGAGGGTTTCGAGTGAAAATAGGCTGAGAAGAAAGAGACAGAGCGACCAATAAAAAATAAAAAGTAAAAGGCGTAAGGCGAGTTGAGAAAAACACACAAGAAAGTTAGAGAGGACACCAAAATAGGCAGGACACGGCGAGAGGAACGCGAGAGAGAACAAGAAAAGGCATAAGTAAAAAGGCGAATGTCTAGCGAAAAGCAACGCGAGAAGGAAATACAAAAACGCTCCTGAAAACAGACTGAAAAGACGTCATCAACAAAGAGAAGCGAACCACAAAGGATTCGAGAAAGAAGAGGTGCTAAGTCAGTCGTGCCTTATCTGGGTTTTCTCTTACCCTAAGTACCAGAAAAATTCAATCCTTTTTTTACCAATCCTCGTTTGATACTAGCTTCAGTTTATAACGAAAATCACGTATCGGTAAAACAATGACTTCGGCATTCATGGCCTCAAAACCCTCGCGCCAGTTTATCGCTCGAATAACATTTCAGTGTTCACTATTCTTCAAGGTATTCCTTGTCCTGTCGTTTGGAATTTTTAATACTGTCGTGGTGTTAAGGGAAAAGAAGTCGCCTTCAGGATTTTGTTTTGCCTAGAAAGTTTTCAAATAATAGCGAAGGGCGAGCCCAAGTTTCTACCTCTTTCTCTCCTCAGTCGCAAGATTTACTTGATTCATTTAAAACAATCGCACTTTGTCGAAGAAGTGTTGTTCTACCCTAAGAACGAAGTGATGGCCTTTCCCAAAATTGAAATAAAATGAGATTGAATCAGCGATGTTCATGTTTACATTGAGTCTGACGCGGTACTTTGATTTTGTCAGGTGAGAACCCCTCAAACTTCTGAGAATTAAATTACCGTGCGCAAATATATGGTGCAAACCAGCTCACGGGTAAAATGGTGGTAATCCTATTGCGTAAGGAGTGAATTTCATTGTTTGGCCGTGGTTCTTTTCAGCGCTATGTTGTTATGCTTTTTACTCGGTTCGTTCGAGCTTCAAGAAATAGTTTGTCTCACAAAACATGGAGCCACTCTCTCTTCGCTCAACATCTCGCGATACGATGATTTTTCCTTTATGCTGAAAACTGAAGAATCAATCTCTGAAATTGATAGTCACCACATTTTGCAAGACGCGTCCGAGCTGTGATCGTGTAATTAAACGCGGTCCTGGAAATTTGAGCTCACAAGCACGCTGGTAAGCACATGGTTAGCGTAAATAATTGTTGTTTACAGTTTTCAAATTCTAGAGCAGTTTCTGAGAGTCCGTTTTTGTAGCCTTCCTGGATATTTTCTGTGGAATTCATTCAGGTACAATGTCGGAATTTCATCAGAAATTAAGAGCGATAAATTCGTATATGTAGCACAAGTGAACCACATTTTAAACTTTCCGTACGATTTTAGGAAACTATACTTAATTGACTCTTGTTAAATTGGCCTGGCATGACTTGTTGATTATTTTACTATTTTGTAGCCCAAAAGCCCGGCTTATGACTCTGGAGGTACTGAACTTGATATATTTGATACACAAGGCACCCTTCAAGGGGGAAGGTTAGAATAAAATTATTGCTTTTACGACCGTATATTGCACCTGGTTTACACGCGCAGACAATTGCTTACCCAATATAGCTGTATTCAGAAGCACAGACACGTAGGTAATATGCTTCTGCTTTATTTTTATTGCAAGGGGTTTCTTTATATGTAATATACATTCATTCCTTTAATTTACTCCCTAATCTGCCTGAAAATAATTAAATTTTATGTTCTAATTCAAGTGTGAGAAGATAAAACAGATGTGCGCAGAGTTCTCTTTCCAGATTGAATTCAGGTGAGAACATCAGTAAACCAGTTGATGTCACATGCATCTCCTGAATCTTTCATTTTATTGCCCTGGTCTTTTCCACAAAGCCTCTTTTATATCTCTATGTGCCAGCTAGCGATTAAAATCTCAGTGAATAGATATGCCACATTGTGGTAATTTTTTTTAAAATTACATATCTAAGTGTTTGGCTTTTAATATTTTAAAATTCATAAATGCATTCCCCTTTCATCCTTGTAAATAGATATTAAACATTTCTTTAAATAAAATCTGAATCATGAAGTCAACTTAATTTCAATGAGTTCGAAACTTCATTCTACATAGGAACACTCTACTAGTGCATAATGTTATATTTATTTGCTGTCTTTCTGGTAAATATGATAACCATATGTGTCTTACCCCTTCAACTCCTTAGATTTCATTAGTAATTCTCCTTTCTGTCTGCCATACAATTAATGTGATGTAAGTTTGGAGAATTTGGAATTGGATCAACCAATAATCCCCTTATTGACATTTTTCTTTATTCTTAGCACTTGTCGCGTGATATCATTTTGATAGTGTAAGGAGAAATTCTGTCTAGGTCACTAGTGGGACGTAAAGGGTTAAAATGGGGGATTTCATTATATTGTAATGATTAAAATATTTTTATGCTTTAAAAAGTGACAAAAAATGTGATAAGAATCTGATGTTATGAAACAATGGAAAAACCTGTTGCTGGTAGCTTATGTCTTTAATGTTTACATTTTCATGAGAAATGCTTTTCTTTGAAAGCGGGGATTCAGAAGTTTTCAAAACTGATATATTAAGCTGTTTGCAAGTAATGACAAGCAAATTGACAATCATACTTCAATGCCTGACATTTTTCACTCAGACATGTCAGTTGTGTGTACCTGCCATTGTAGAGGTGTCTTCAAAAATATTTTTTGGTATGGCTGTTGTTCTTTGTTGATCTTTGTAGCCAAAAAAGCTACTAAAGGCACTGAACTTCAATTTTTATGTACACAAGGCACCCTCCTAGGTGGAAAAGTAGAAGACTGTAGAATGATGTTTACTAGACACTTACACTTAGTGGAATCATACATTCAAGGAGTACTCTACATATATGATTACATGATGTCTTTAACCCTTTACACCCTAACACCCTAAGATCAGTATGCATATTTTCCATACTGTTCTCGATACATTTCCTTTAATATCCTGACACGGAGAATTTAACAATCAAGAGGTTCTTCAGTTGATTATCATTTCCTTTATTCTCATGACCTTAATGTTTGAACCAGGGATGATATTGAAAGGAGAAATTAGATACTAGACACTTGCAGGAATTTAAGTGTCAATAACTGTACACATTTTATATGCTCCTTGCATTTGTTTGCAACAAAATGAAACAAACAAACAAATGAACACAAGACAGTGAAATGATAGAAACTACAAACTTTACCATATGATAGAAAAAAACATAACCAAATACTGAAGGAAAACTTACCTGCTAACTTCCTCTATTGCCCTTCATGTTTTTGACCAAATGAAATTTAATCAGTTGCAGGGTTTTCCAGCAATGTGTCAAATTACCAGTCTGGACTTGATTCTTCTCATTTGTCACCTGGTAAAAGATAGATACTAAAATTATATGTCCATAAGAAAAAGTACACATCAAAAAAATCACACTTAGGTGGTGGCATGATTGCTTTGTGATACTGGAATTTAGAATGACAGAAGCAGGAAAAACACATTTAGCTTTTTCCCATTCACCAGTACCTTAATTAGATTTTCAAACAGTGAGAGATTAAATTTATTCATATTATGCTTCATTGTAGTTTGTTTACATGGAAAGGTAATTGTTATTATTGCTTAACAAAATAATGGTTTCATTGCCATCACAATTAGCATTCATAACAAAGTTGAACATTTAACATAGAATGTTTCAAGAACTTTCTTCCTTTCTCTTCAATACCGTTTACTATTTCTGGAGCACAATTAAAGGAGGCAGGTTATTTAAAAAAATATAACTTCTCATTCAGGTAATTATTGAATATGTGTCAGTAAAATTTAATGTTTTCATATGTGACAGGATGATCAAGCTGAGGATAGCCTCAAAAAGGAGTGAACTCCATGGTAACAATGAGGTGACTACGTTGGAAACTTGAGCACATGGTAAATATACCCTGGCTCACAATTCTGATGATTAAAGTTTTCTGAGGTAATTGGAATGTTAGTCTTCATGCAGGAATTTTCTACATGACCTGTATAGTCATATGCTACAAGGTAACTTTAGAAAAATGCATTTGTGTCAGTAGAACTATTGTATGTACAGTACCACCTAGTGACAAAAATTAGTGATTTACTGTTTAAGCATGAATGTTTGGGAGAAGTTATGGTAGTAATTGGCCCTTTTAAATGCAAGGATGTGCAGGGTCTGATAATTGTAATGTAACTCTCTTAGCTTTCAATTTTTCAACTTTGTATAAATTGTAATTGTTTACCATATCTATTTCTGTTATCATAAGCCCTCAAAAGTTAAAGCAGGTGAGTCAATAACCTGACTTCCTCTGTTTGAAATTGTGTGATTACATAATTTGCTGTGTAGGCTACCACATTGTAACATGTAACATTATTATTTAGATTGCAAATATATACTCTTGCTCAAGCTTTCATTAATGCGTGGTGTTTCTTACCAATGGTCCAACCCAAACTAAACATTGACATAAGGAATTGGTCACAAGATATGTGAGTTTTGAAGGGTGGGAATCTGGAAAAGCAAGGATCCTCCTTTAATTAGGACTGAAATTAATGAGGGCCCTCCAATATTTTTATTCATGTTTTTACTTTCACCGGCCTCCTCCCCCGTGATGTTTAGAGCACATAGATGGAGGGAACATTTTTTGTATTTTGACACATAAAAGTTAATTAAAAGTAATTGGCATCCACATATAATGCACAAAGCAAGAATGTCAATGCCTCGGCTTTATAGGTGCAGACCATATCTTCCTCTTTATCCACTGAATATTTATTCAAATAACATAGTCACCATCAATCTCATTCACTCAAACTTTCCACTGAGCTTGTGGAAAGATGATAACCTCAGTATTTCTTTAATGAAGAAAGGAAAGCCCGCCTTCTTACTACAGACAGTTCTTTCGGGCATCACCAGCACAAACATGGTCTAATTTGTATATGAAGGTGGTTGTTTTAGGTAGGCTAACCTTAAAAATTAGTTGTGAAAATTTCTTGAACCTGTCATTGTACATCTTGAATGTTTGACTGAATTTTACCTCACTAACCTAACCTGAATATAACTTAAGATTTATTTGTTCTCCTTTTGAGGTGTGAATCAAAATTTCAAACTCATTACAGGCTTAAACTACAGGTTTATAGGAAATCTGCATGTGCATGTGTTTCCATCAGAAACCTGGATTATGACTACATCAACAGACTTTACTACATGCTGTACAGGTACAGGTACAGGCAGGTGTTGTAAAAAGTTAGCTTTGTTTTTTCATTAGTACTTATTTCTTTTTCTAAGACTCTTGTTTATCTGGCCTATATGGAAATCTAATTTTTCAACCAATTTTACTTTCTTTTGAATATTCTTACATCTCCTAGTCTCTGTTAATATTCATGTAATTATTTTAATTGCATGAAATCTTGCAGATGTATGGTACATTATTTTTCCTCTGATCCTTCTGACATTTTCGTATGTGAAGAGACCGGTATTGGCTATAGTCAAATTAAAGTTTTGTGCACGGCCCATGGATCAAACTTATGTAATAAAATATTGTATCCTTTTAAAACCAGTTTATCAGAATAAGAATGAGGTAATTACAGGCTGCAAAATTAACTTTATTTTCCGATAGCCACTTGGCTCCTAAATTTTTCAAAGTGGTAGCCAATTAAAAAAAAAATGGTCACCAAAACTAAAGACAAACAAAACCTTTTTGTTATGCTGTCAGTATTCTAGATAGACCCTCCAAAATTAAGTTCGGAAAAAGATCTTTAATGTGCTGCAAAGTGGACACTGGGATGGATGATATACAATGTTCAAGCTCACCTAAATCCAAGATATGGTGTCCAGTTGATGACCAAGATGCAACTGCTGTGTTTTTTGAAACAAACTTCACAAGGAAGTTCGCTGCGGATTTATCTTTTAATTCACTATATCTCTAGGGAAGGTCATAATGAAGCATTCTAGTCACCAATTGGGCAACTAATTTTCAGGATTTGGTTGCCAAAATGAAAAATTTAGTTGCATTGGCACCTTTAGTAGGCCCAATTTCATGTCCTGAGTTACCAGGCACAAGTATGACTGTCACGATGATAGTTTCCAAGTTTGAAAAAAAGTCACTGCCTACTAAAATCCTCAGTTTCTTTGCCCTGACAGCCCAACCTCATCAAAACATTACCAACAAGAGCAATTAAAGCAAATTAATGATACAGACAAGAGAGCCTATTCCTACTTACACCCTCCTCAATCTTGTTAGCTTATTGTGGACATGGTATTTCAAACAAGGTGTATCATGCCACAAGTTTTCCATTTCCCTAATTAATTATTTTGTAATAGTGTTTACAAGTTGTGGAAAATGGTTGGGTTGAAATATACTACAAATGCTAGCCAGTAGATAGTCAAGTGATAGTCAATAAATTTAATGTTGCGTTTCATGTTAACATGTTGCAACAACTCCACCTTCCAGTACATTCAAATATTTGCAAACATGAGAAATTACCATCTAAAACTTTTCAACCTATTTGATATAGCCACTAACAACATCAACTCAACTTTTAAACTAAAGAGAAAACTTGATTGATGTTTGGAATAAATTTCCGTGATGTAAAATTGAAATCCACTCTAGCAGATATTATCTCAAGTTTTCCTTAAGACACCCACATTATATGCAGTTAATCAGCAGAGGTTACTGAATTAAAGGATAGAAACAGTCTCAAAAAGACGTCGTGTATTTCCACCTAGAGGAAAATCATGAAAGAAAATAGCCAAATGCGAAAAAGTTTTAAAAAATTACAGGTTCAAACACGAGTTGAAAATTACTTTTCTTGACGAAAATCCTCTTCAGCCAGTGCTGAAGAGTTTTGTTTTATTCAGTATGACGAAGGGCTAGAAATAAACTAACAAGAGCTCTGCTTTTAGGTTTAGCTAAATCTCTATATTGTAAGCGTAATTCAAGCCGTTATATCTAATATTTGGTAAGATTTTGATCACGTAATAAATATCGCAATTTGTACTTACCAACAACTTTCAAAATCGAACCTTTATAAATGGCCACTCGACCATTGTTTGAAGCAGTCGATATGTCAACTGATGTCCTTCTTTTAACTTCACGGCGCCAATGAGCCTCTTTTCATTTACAATACTCACGCTGTTCTCGTTTTCCCTTTGAACCAAAATAAAACCAATTTTTAGAAAAGTTATTTTAAGCAAGACATTGGAACCGATGAGGAATACATTCAAAGACAAGCGCCAAACGGAGTTTTCTTTGTTTCCGATCACGGACATGATCACGTGGATCTTTTGGCAATTGACATTGGCTGGCAAACAGGATCCGCTGGCTTGCCCGAGTGCGGGCAAGTCTCAAGTCAAACGCTCAAGATTTCGTTGTTTCGTCTGACCGGTACTCTGATTGTGGATGAAGGATACCTTAGATCCACGTCCTGACTGTGATATGAAAAATAATGTGGACTCACTCTGTGTAAAGATAATCGATAAGAACCGAAGTACTATAATCCACGATTTGTGGCCGAAAACTGTCGAGGAAACAAAGACTCGAAACCCACGTGGGTTGTGTTGACGGCAAAGGTGAGAAATAACACAAGCCAATCACAATTTTGAATTATGATTACAAGTCGTGTTTAACCCTCAGTTTTATGGAGGAAGGATAGCACTTTAGGAAGTATAAGAGATACTTAGATGATTCCAGTGTACCAGTACCCAAATCAACGAAGCTTGACCGTAACAAACGTTCAGCAACAAGTTCCATCACAGCCATCTCGATTTCTCAGTCTGTCATCGTTTCCACTGAACTAGCAGTGGTGCCAACAGAGTCAAGTACGTCTCTTAACGGGGAAATAGGTGTACAGTAGACAAAAGCAACTACATGAGATTACAGAAGTACGTTGGAATTCTCGTCTACAAATGGTCGTGCACGGTCCGAAGCGTCCACAAGCTTGGAAAGGGGTGTTGACAGCGAAGATACAAGGCTGTCATTCCATACTACCAGTAAAATTTTATACCAGACCTACAAAGTATAAACCAATTTTGTTGAGAGCTGACTCAGAGAAGAGTAACAGGTAAACTTTAGAGCTGTTATTGTTGTAGTGTGACTTGCACTTTTCATTTGTACATAGAGATTTGTATTTTGCACCAAAAGCAAAACGAAGTAATATTTTTTTCGGAGGTCCAGTGATTGGTACATTTAAGAAATTAAGGTACTGTATTGAAAGAAACACGGTGTATACTTCTCACTACGCACAAGTCTTGTGTTAAAAATATTCAGGTCAGATTTTCAAATAAAGCGAATTGTTGAAGTCATTTAAATGGTGTTCTTTCTCATAGAGAATAGTGACTACCTCTGTCTCATCCGCATGCCAAATGTTAGCGGAGTCTGCAGATGATCCATAAGTATGAGACCTCTTACAAAAATGTTTTGTAAGAGTAAAAACAGCAAAACACATAACAGCAGTCAGTCACAAAAAACAGAGCAAATAACTGAAGAAAAACAGCAACAACAATTATGAAAAAAAAGAAAGATTAATAATTAGGAGTTGAATTTGTTTTTCTTAGGCATGAAATTTCTACTAAAAATAATCTGAACAAAAAGTCTCTGACAGTGTTTGAGGCAACTGAGCTTGACTGTTCCAAGGTTGTCTAACGAACACAACCAGTACTGTAAATTAGGGAAGTAACTTATATTCATATCGAACAAAATTCTTTAAGAGAAGATAACAATGTAATTATTGTTACACATGGGAAGTTGTGTTCCAAGCAACAGCTGATTAATTTTTTATGATTTTGGTACATCAGTGGACTTAAAACATTTTGTATTACAATTAAAACTTCTATGATCATGGAATCTAAGAGTCCTTTGAGGTTAGAAAGCAAATCTGTGATAAGAGTACATTGGATTAATTGGCAAGTTACATTTATCATAACCAACTGCTACTTCGTGACAAAATTCATATTAATGTAAAGATTTACTAAAACTTAGATGGAATGATAAATTTCAAGATCTTTAAGCTATAAACATATACATGTATGTATATCACTTGGTAAAATTTGTATAGCATACCTTTCATTGAGCTAAAGTCTTAAGCCTCTAAAGTTACTCTTTGTCTTAAGACCTTCACATTCAAGGAATTGAGAATTTCTTGGAACTAACTGTGGTATATTTCATTTGCTGTCTTTCTGGTATATAAGATTACCATGTGTCTTAACCCTTTCACTCTCAAGATTTCATTAGTAATTCTCCTTACTGTTTACTATACAATTTATGTGCTGTTAGGTTGGAGAATATGGATTTGGATCAACCAGTGATCCTCTAACTGATATTTTTCTGTATTTTCATTACTTGTTCGCTTGAGATCATACCAATAGTGTAAAGAGAAATTCTGTCTTGGTTATTAGTAGGACTAAAAGGGTAAGAACGAGGGATCTCATTATATTGTAATGATTAAAATTTTTGTATTCTTTCAAATGTAATAAGAGAATGCATTGGAATAACCTGTTGCTGGTAGCGTATGTCTTTAATGTTTAACTTTTCATGGGAAATGCTTTTCTTTGAAAGTAGGGATTCAGAAGTTTTCAAAGCTGATAGATATAAGTTGTTTTCAAGTAATGAAAAGCAAATTGACAATCATACCTTAATGCTTGACATGCTTCACTAAAACATGTCAGTTTTGTGTACCTACTATTGTAGAGGTGTCTTTAAAAATATTTTTTGGTGTGGCGGTTGTTCTTTGTTGATCTTTTTCACCAGAGAGCTACTATTTAAGGCACTGAACTTCAATTTTTATGTACACAAGGCATCCTCCTAGGTGGAAGAGTAGAAGACCATAGAATGAAGTTTACTAGGCACTTGCACTTACCACAATTATGTATTCAAGGAATACTATATCTGATTACATGATGTCTTTAACCATTTACACCCCAACATCAGTATGCATATTCTCCATAGTGTTCTATATAAATTTGCTCATGTGCTAGCAAGGAGATCAAATTTGTTTAAAAATCAAGAAGTTCTTCAGTTGATTATCATTTCCTTTATTCTCATGACCATAATGTTTGATTCAGGGATGATATTGAAAGGAGAAATTAGGTGCTAGTTACTCTTAGGGATTAAAGTGTTAATAACTGTAAACATTTTATATGCTCCCTGCATTTGTTGGCAACAATAGTTAAGTTTGTTAGGAAAGCAAACAAACAAATGAACAGAAGACAGTAAAATGAGGGAAACTGTAAACTTTACCAGATAACAAAAGAAACATCACAGAATACTTAAGAAGGGAAACTTGAATTGCACTAGCTAATGTCCTCTGTTGCCCTTCATGTTTTTGATCAAATAAACTTTAAACAGTTGTAGGGTTTGCTTGCAGTGTGTCAAATTACCAGTGTGGACTTGATTCTTCTCAGATGTCAGCTGGTAAAAGATAGATACTTAGAATAGATGTCCATAAGAAAAAGTACACACCGTCAAAAAAAACAAACAAACACACACACACTGAAGTGGTGGTTTGATTGATTTGTGATTTTTAGAATGACAGAAGCAGGAAAAACACATTGAACTTTTTTCCTATTTCCCAGTAAGTTCATTAGATTTTGGATTCTACATTTAAGCTGGATGAGTTTTAATTAATTCGTATCATGCTTCATTATGGTTTGTTTACATGGAAAGGTAATTGTTATTATAGTTTTACAGATGTTTTGGTTGCCATCCCAATTAATATTCATAACAAAGTTTTAATTTAACATAGAATGTTTCAAGAACTTTTTTCCTCTCTCTTCAATACCATTTACTTTTTCTAGAGCACAGTTAACCCTTTAACTCCCAAGATCTTATTAGTACCGTAATTTCCGGCTGATTACCCGTGGGCAATCTGTTAATTTTGCACAAACAGTTTTTGGTGCGGGTTATAGGAAGGTGCGGTTAATACGATAATTTTTAAAGCTTCCGGTAGAGGTTGAAAACTATGGGCAAGAAAAAAGCAAAGATGATAAGATCTACTTAAGATAGTCTTCAAAAAATCTGTGAGATAACTCATTTATTTCGCGCAGATCTATAATGGTAATAGGACCGAGTGGAGTCCGATTCGGTCTGTAATCATACGAGTGTTTAACAAAATCGGACGAACGCGAAGCAGGAGTCCGCTTTGTTAATCACGAGTTTTGTTATATCACGAGTGTTGATTACTCATTATAATAAGAGACTTAGATGCTCTCGATGAAAGCCGATGCAAATCGAAAACATGCAAAACTTTATTTTGTTTGTACACTTAGTTTCTTACCTTGTCAGTTTCATTGCTTTTTCCTTTGTTAAGTTCACAAGCAATTCTCACTTACACGGGAAGTTAAATTGAAAATAAAAGAATTTATTGTGGAAAAACTGGCCTCAGAGCAATTCACATGAAAATGAAGCCGACATGTTCATTTCGTGGCGCTGCATAATTAATAGAATATTCGACGCATCAATGAAATTACTTAGCTAGCACTGCCTTGATGTAAAGAGTATTTTCCCGTTTCAAGTGATTTCTTCGACTCAGTAGATCTCGAGATATCGATTTTTTTTGAGAACAGATTTTTACAAGTGGTATCATTCTCAATGAAAAAACGAAGACAAAAAGTGTGAAAATATTAAATTGCACGCTAAAGGATATCGTTTCAACAAAAACAATGAAGGAACTGTGAGTTGACGATTTTCTTTTGTTTCTGTCTGCCATGTAGTTCTTGCGATGTTAGTTTTCAGAATTTGGTATTGGATCAACAAATAATCCCCTGATTAATACTTTTCTTCATTCTCATCACTTGTTTGCTTGATATTGTAAGGAGAAATTCTGTCTTGGTCACAAATGGTAGTTAAAGGGTTAAAGGAAGCAGGTTGTAAAAAACATTATAAATTTTCATTCAGGTGATTATTTGAATACAGACAAAAGAGCCTTTTTCCACCTACACCCTCCTCAAGCCCGTTAGTTTATTATGTAGCATTTCAAACAGGATGTATATGCCTCAAATTTTCTAGTTCCTTGACTAATTAATTTGTGATAGTGTTTACAAGTTGTGGAAAATGGTTGGGTTGAAATATAGTTGAAAGACGCGGCAGTAGATAGTAAAATGAAAACTGTTTACATATCAATAAAATATACTGAATAAAGGGGGTAAGTTTTCAAAGAAACTGTGGTGCTGCGTCGGTGGAAGAGTATAGCAGGTAATTTAAGGGTGTGCCGGTTTGGAAGATAAATTTTTGTTCTAGTGTTTTGCGGCTTTCCGAACTGCCTAGATGTAAGGAAGGGCCGCAAACTGCTATATGCTGTTTTGAATGATTGGGGAGATTAAAGTGTCTATTGACTGGTTTGGATGCGTCCTTGTCATTTCTTTCCAAGTCGCGAAGGTGTTCTCGGAATCGGTCACCTAGTCGTCTTCCTGTTTCGCCAATGTCAAACTTATTACAATAAGGGCAAGTTATGCAGTAAATAACATTTGCATAGTCCCCACAGAATCAACGAGCGCTTTTCATTCAACTAATTTATTCCTGTTTTCGCGTCACCATATTCCCAACTATAGCGTAGCTCCACTTTCTGCACATAAACTCACCCACAACCCACAACTCCTCCAATCGTTCTGACGAAGGGCTTACGCTCGAAACGTCAGCTTTTTTACCCTTTACGGTGGCCAATGTACGTTTTCAACTCAGTTGTTAACACTAAATCACCTGCAATAAAATATATTGTTGCCTTTCATGTTAACATGTTGCAACAACTCCACCTTCCAGAAAATTCATTTAATGGCAAACATGAGAAAATAAAATTTAAAACTTTTCAACCTATTTAATATAGCCATTAACAACATCAAATCAACTTTTAAACTAAAGAGAAAACTCGACTGATGTTTGGAATTGATTTCTGTGATGTGGAAATGAAATCCAGGTATTATCTCAATTTTCTTGAAGACATCCTCTCTATTTGCAGTTACAGCGGAGGTTACCGAATTAAGTAACAGAAAAAAATCAGAAAGAGATGTCGTGTATCTCTAGCCAGAGGACAATCGTGAAACAAAAAGAGCCTAAAGCGAAAAAGGTTTTAAAAATTACAGGTTGAAAAACGTATTGAAAATTACTTTTCTTTTTCATTTTCTACGCTTACAGAGGAGGTTGAAACGTCAGGGAAAAACGGTGGGGCAAGCAGTCACACCTGGCAACTTCAAGAGAAGGTATAAGAGAAGCCAATGCGATTGTGGTGTATTGTTTTACTGACTAACTGTTGTCACGTGTATACACTTCAAACGACAAGTGATGTCTAATAACGCGAAGTAGTTTACCGTCGTTTCCTTCAATTTTGGCCCATTTTCCTTAACTGAAGCCACGTCAAATAGAGTTTAATTTCATCTGATGCTTACATCATACACTTCATCTGAAGAAGAAAATATTCCCTGTCTTCGAGAATTTGCTCAAAACATCGGAACAACAACGGAATCCCTTAGCTTTTTGAAGATACCGCTGCCTATGCATACTTCGATTTCAACCGTTGTCATACAACAGGAATAACAGTGATAACAAAGCAAGCTTAAAACAGCAGAGAACGCCGAAAACCATAACGGATGCAATTAAAACCAAAAAAAAACCACACTACAAGGTGCAAGTAAATGCAATTGATTTCACGTGTAAAATGTTCACATTTCGAAATATTTATCTTTGTAAATCTACCATATCGAACCATATGTCGTTCCCCATGCCATTCCTTATAACGTGTTCAAATTCTCAACGGTCCTCTCTTAAGTTAACACCGGGTCACACAACGCGTGACGCTTTCATGAATTAATCGTTTACTTTTCCTCGAGAAGTGAGCTTGGGACGCCTTTGTTCACACGAATCTGCACTCGAACTATCGCAGGAAACCTTGCATCTCTCTACTATTTTTCTTTCGATATATTAACGAGCAAAGTTAGAAATTAACCAGGCGCTAATCTTCATTGGTCGATGTGCTCTCGTGGGGAGTCCTAATTCGCGGTAAATTCAAACTAAATATAAACTAGTCTGTGAAAACGCCGTGACAAAAGAACAGGGCAGTTAAACGCCAGTAATGGGCTCCTGGTATGATGAAGGGCTGGAAAATAAACTAACAAGAGCTCCGCTTTTAAGATTAGCTAAACATATATATTATTTAGCTACACGAAGTAGGTAGTGCTAAAACGTAACTTCAAAATCGAATTGTCGAATCAGAAGTTAATTTAAATATTCACAACAAGGCCTGCAACTTAAAAAGAATCGAGCAAAAGAGCCATCATCCCTGGGACTCTTGATGTTCAAATTAAGTAGGCCGAAGACTCCTGCTGTCAAATTATGATCGGGGAGGGAGGGGGGGAATAAGTTCACATCGCAAATATGAACGATTGTCATTCACAATTTGTTATATATATAAAGCGAACGAATGAGCGCTGCGAACGAATTAGTCTTTCATGCATCGCAACGTGAATAAAATCCTTCGAGCGCGTTTCCCACGGTATGATGTTTTTCTTTCACACATACTGAAATTTGTTCTGACTGACCGACACACTTCAAGGATTGGAAGCTATTTGTTGCCCACCACTGTGAAGTACCATTGTTCGTGTTTCTGATTGGACGACCGATGTATTTTCACAGTGTTGTCTGTTCACTATGCATGACATAAAACCAGTTTCGGAATATGTTATTACTTAACGTAACATTAACTGCTACTAAAAAGGCATTTTTAACGCATCGTCCGCTTCTGCTCAATTTCATATTACTACAAATAAATATATCGCAGCGATGTGATTTTGCGCTGGATAAGGAACTGAATCATAGCCAAAGGCAAGTTAACCCCTAAACTCTTTCGAGTGCCTGGCATTTAATCTTTGCCTACAGTATCACCCCTGAATCAAACATGAAGGTCAAGAGAATAAAAAGTAATCACAGACTAAAGAAGCTCTTTTTTTTTATTAAAAACTTCTCTTTGTCAGCACTTTGTAGAGAAAAGTATGGAGAGTGTGCATACTGATGCTCGGTAGTAAAAGGTTAACGAGTTGGTTTGGACTCCATCGCATCTTTGTAATGACAGAAATGTTAAAGGCCAACTTTAAGGGAGAGAATCCTATACACCATCAAAGTAGTAGTAACGAAGCAATGAAGAATCGATAATTCACATGGTAAGTTCGTGTCAAACTCGGAACAAAATGGAAACAGAAGCCATCTTAATATCAATGAGAAAGGATTATTGAGTTGAGGAGAGAGAGAAACTCTTCTTCCTCTTTTTGGTCATCACCGTCGATGTTGTCCGTGCGTCTGATGAGTGCGCTTATTCTTTTATCTAAGTTCTCTAACCGTTCCTCTGTGCACTGAAGTATACTTTGAGAATTTACACAGAATGGTTCTGCGTCTGAGCGACACATGTTAACAAAAGTTGTTTCGTCACAAAATAATTTAAACTCAGGTCGCCTTTTTCCTTCTTGGAATAAGTCCATAAAACGTTCCACGATGAAGCGCGCCATTTCAAGCTCTTCTGAACTTTCTTCTGCGTTATCCTTAGCGTCAGTGTAGGATTCGTTCAGGACAGACACCAACATATTCATAAGAAATACCGTCATCATTAACATGAACATAAGAACGAACGTTGGACCGATAAAAGGTTTATCTTTGCGAAGATCAGCCATTGGGACTGCTTTTCCCAACAGAAATTCAAATTGCGATATGACAGCGTGCAGATAACTAGAGTAATGATAAACTACGCCTCCAAAAAGCACCATTCCTGATATAACAAACGCGTTAAATACTATGACAAAGAAAACAAAATAGGACAGCTGGTAGCCCACAGACCGGCGGAAAGATGAAAACAAATATATGACATATGGATTAAAGCGAATAAGATTTAAAAGCTTCACAGTAACCATAAAAATCGCGAGAGCGATTGAAGAATTTTCCCAGCTAGCCCAATTTAGAGCAGAATGAAAATGAATTATTTCGAACGGATTTTTCTGAATTGCATTGATGCTGTTTAAGATTTTCTTGGATCTCATCATGTAGCACGCTACAGACGTTGCAGAAGAGATGATCATCAAGAAATCAACCATATTCCAGACAGACTTGAAAAATTCCATCCGTTGTCGGTAAAGGTGAAACGACATAATGACAAGGTAAAATAGCACCATTGCCAAGAATGAAAACTGACAAATGAGATAAAACATGAGAGCTCCCGACTCCGTACTGTACAACTCGAGGGTATCAACTCTCATTACTGTGTAGGCTGCACCAGCCGCGATCATCTCGTAGATAAATGTGACAATGCTAATAAGGTTCGTATTGATGTTAAACGCCGCCAATTGCAGGATTACAGCACGAGTTTTTCGATCAAGCCACCCGTTGCCAAAAGTCTCACCTAAGCTACGATTTGCTGTATGCTCATCATATCCCAAAACGGCTACGAATCCACCTCCATCATAAGTGTTGTACACGGCTTTCACAGGATAAGTGTCTAGCGTTTGAGCTGTCTGATAACGCCAGGGTTTTGGACAAATTCGAAGTGCCTTTGGCCAGGATGTATTGTAGGGAAGAGGCTGCCAACCTGGAAGACTCCACTCTGTTGTGTCCTCTATCTCTGGAGAGTAGTCGTAGTAGCAGTCTGGTATAGTTTCAGGATGTGATTCACAACGACCTTCAAAACACGATGAAAAGAATGATTAGAGTTTGAAACGGATCATTTTTACAGTTTACCCAATAAAAACAGCGTAATGTCATCAAACGTACTTTTGTGAATTCTTAACTGTCGCATCCAAGGCATGCCAATCAAAATAGACATCTTATTAGCAATGTAAACGTCATTTTGCTCTTCAAGGCCATTATACCAGTCTTGGTTGTATACGTTTGGCAGAAACTGCTTTCTAAGCCATCCCCACAGTCGCTGAGAGTCAGTAACCTGATCACGGAGCACAAACGCGATGAGTTCAAATAACTGCATTGATAAATTGGATATTCACTTGTTTTAACTGACGTAAAAATACACTGAATTTTTCGATCAAGAGACATCCATTATTGTCGAACATATAAAAAATCTTACGACTATCAGGATACTTCAAAGTCGAAAAAGAAGACAGAATAGCTTACTGAATATCATGCTCGTCAATCTTTTTCACTTTCTGCACGTAATTTTGGAGGTAAGTAAGGTTCCATCGATCAAACATTCTACAGTAGCCTATCTGAAAATATTAACCCGTTTTGTTTATTAAATTGGAATGAAAGATTTTGTTTTGATTACGCTCCACCGTATTCTTAGAAGATGAGCAAAACCCAGCTACACTGCAGTTATATTTCACGCCTTGACCTCTATTATTTTAAGCTAAGGCCTCTTAATGATTCAAAGAATGAAAACGTATCATTTCATTTGAAATCGCAAGAACTACTGCCATCATCAGCAGGCTTAATTACATGTGTCAGTTTTAGCCCCTCAAATAACCATTTGAAATATACTGCCTACTTATGACGTGGCTTTGTCGTTTTAAATCATACATCATTATTATCGCCGTTGCCGTCATTTACATCATTATCATCGTCATTGTCATTATCATTACCATTATCATTAATATTATCATTTATATTATCATTAACATGACTAACATCACTTTCACATCAACAGTATCGCATTATAATTTCTTATATTGATTTTTATCATTCGCAGAAATATAAAAACGAAATTGTTTATACCAGATCAAAGCTTGTGAAAGTATTTTTCATCTCTGTTGTCATCAAGAAACGATTCTCATTCTTGTTGCCATAGCAGACGACCGACAGCAGAAACACAAATACCAAATGCAGGACAATTTCCCTTGTTTTGAGTGCCAGTTGAGCCTCTTTCCTACTTCGTATGCGCATTTTCTCCATGAGGCTCTGTTTAAAGCGTTGTTTAGGATTATCATTCAGGAAATCTAAGTCATTGTCTTGGAGTTTACCCTCTTTGACATCTCCCTCTTCCCCATCATCCTCTTTGTTTCTACTCAAAAGAAAGGAAACTAAAAGAACTGCTAACATGACCTTTGTTGGTTGCATAACAAAAACGTCTTGTCCATTGGAAATAAGAATGGACGCCAGCCACTGCTCAGCGACTTCCTTACCCCACATCAAACTGTAAAATAACGTAAATGTTGCTGCTGTCATAGTGGTGACAAAGCAGAGAAACCATGCGATGTATACACAGAAATATGGCAGGATACAGCCTTGACCGTTTATTTCATCGACGAGTTGTTCTGTTTGAAAGGATTCCTTATATTTGTCCTCTTTCCTCTTCTTTCTTCTACTAGACTTAAACAGAAACACGATAAGTATATTTACAGGTGCAACTATTATAGCACTCTGTACTCCAATCACTATTTGTCTCCAGGAAAACTTGAAAGGTCCAATTTGTATAGCTCCCGCTGATTCCCCGCCAACATTATAGAACATGGCATTGGCTATCATTGCACTGAAGAGAATTGAAAGACAACAAGACGCTCTTTGCACACGCGTGAATGTACTACTGCACGGTTTGCCGAAGACTGACATCCACAAATGATTGTCAGCTATTTTCCTCCCAAAGCGCGACCTCACCTCTGCTGAAAAGGAAGTAGTTGCTTCGTTTTTCACACTAATTTCTATCTGTCCATCGTCCTTTTCTAGTGCAAGCCATCTATTAACGGAGAACACCCAGCGTTCTTCTGTTTGTCTGTCTCTTATTACCACTGTTTCTACAAACCAAGATGGATTTTCTCCCGAATTATCGTGCTCCAAAGTTATTTCGTTTAGATTTCCTAATGACTCGTTTGTGACCAAAACAAAACTATTCATACCTCCTCGACTAAAAATGTCCTCTAAATCACCATTTTTTTGAAGAGTGATGAGATCATGTTCATCGTTTTTTCCTTTTATGCTCATCGTTACGTTTGCCGTTGTTGCTGAATCTTTCCAAACGCCAGTGCTGATAACCATGTCATAGTAGTATGCTCCTTCTTCCACAAGATTTATCTGTATTGGTGGGGAAATCTGTGAAAACAATTAATCATAACAACATAGTTTACCTTGTTAATCTGGTGATGGTCCCACACAAAGAGTTACGTCATTGAGCTGATGATGGGTCATCAAGCTTTGTATATTTTCCCCTCCCAAACTATTGGGATGTCCAGCAAAAACAGCTACTTAACTTAACAAAAAAGGCAGTTTTTATTTGACTTCACATCACTTGACACATTCTTTAATTTCTCTGGATGTAAGGATAATAAAGAGATAGGGATAAAGAAAAAAGCTGAGAAAAGAAAAAAAGGAAGAAAGATAGCAAGATTACTGATATTTTTTCTATCTTTTCTGCCCAATCATTAATAGTTAAAAGTTGAAAATGTCTTCACTCTTGGTCGATGATTGCGGATAAAAATGTCATATTTTTCATGATTTTTAAGTAAATATTATTTGCAATGCTTTAATGCATACCTTGCTTTCATCTCTTTTGTCAGCCCTCCTTGCAAATATAAGCGCAAAAAAGTAAATAAGAAACGCACATGCAATTGTCACGAGCACTGAAATGTTGCCCGACTCGCTTAGTCGAGCAAACTCAGTGAAAACTTTGTCGAAGTCTATGGGATTGGGCGCTTGAATGAAGTTTCCGCCGAAAGACGTCAGATGGTTGCAGAGGCATTTTAGATGTGTGGTGTTAGAGCCCAGGCCGACCTGCCGTGGAAATATAAGAAATACTTGCCATCTGTACATATTAATAGATTTCGTTCTGGGATTTAGCTTATCTTGCAGACCTTTCAGAGTAATGTGGTTAGTTCTCCTGTTTTCTAAGAGTCATTTTTTAAAATCGTAATCGGATTGAAACTTACCTTGCAACCATCAGATGTCCACTTTTCCTCCTCTTCAGACCAATACAAACAACTTGACTGGGTTATAATGAATGTATAGTTGACATCAGTATGCGGGTTATATCGAGGTACAATCGTCTGAAGGATCCCTTTCGGGGGTGGATCTTTGACGCCAACGCATGATCGTCTCTGGCGACCATGACCAAAGCATGAACGTCTCTCTCTGGTATGTTTACTTGCATTTTTAGATTCTTCTAACAATAAACCTAAATAAATGTGACCTGTTTCAGTAGGAAGTACGGTAATGATTCTTTCTTCTGGAATACACGAAGTTTCGTTGGCCTCGCTCGTCGTCACATTTCTGCACTTGGACGTGAACTTTACTGTAAAGTTGAGGTCAAAGTCCTTTGTGGTAGGTCTTGAGCCAAACTTCACAAACATTTTAACAAATGTTTCCTTGCCTGCCACACCCAGCCTGATGGAAACAGGTACATCCGCAAGGTCTGCGTAATAGCTCCTTATAGTCAATTTGTTTGGCTTTAGAAAATAATGCTCTGTTCCGTTGCTCGTATTTGAAGGTGGAGTGGAAATAGGTATAACTATTTCAATGTCATTATCGAGGTTTGAAACATTCAGTTTTGTTGCATTTTCCGTTTGAAGTTCGAGGCTGATGACATTGGATTGGACTTTCTTGCTGCTGTTGTCCCAAGTGAACGGATTAAAGTCAGCAGCTTTCATCTGCATAAAAACCCAAGATATACTTTTTTCAACTAAAAGGCGTAAGTTTCAAAAGAGACAGTGATGATGCAGTAGTAGAAGATACTATAAGACATTTTGGTTTTGTTAACCGTGTTGATAATGTGAACTGGAAGCGTTAAAACGGGTATCATAAAGTTGACGTCTCCAACGTAAGCCCTTTGTCAAAGCGAATAGAGGAATTTTAGGTTGTGTTGAGCTCATTGAGAGGATTCCATCCGTGACATAGAAAGAAATGACCCATCTCCACCTTGTAGACATTTTAATCGCTCTAATCATTCTAAGCAACAAATGACAGTCCTCGGCCACTCCTTACATCTACGCAGCAACAGAAAGCAAAAAAAAACGAACGCGTTTCATTTCAAGTTTTTGTGTGTGTATCTCACGTTACAAGTTTTCCTCCAGTAGCGTGGTTCCATCTTTCTGCAAATTAGTCAAGCACAACCCAAAATTCATCTATTCGCTCGGAAGAAGGGCTAACGCTCGAAGAGTCAGCTCTAGATACCCTCTAGGGTGGGCAATTTAGTTGATCAAACCAAAATGTTTATTTTCCTCACTTAAAGCACACTTTTGAGAATCAATGTTTTGTTGATAAAAGACAAAGCATTAAATGAAATTGATGAAAAGAGAAACTTGATCTGCTGCGATATACCTACAACATCCGTGACGTTTGCACAATACTGCAGTAGAGAATGTGTAAGCCATTATTGCAACTGAGAAACACCAACTAGTGTTTGAAAACACTTAGTTATCAAAACAAATAGATCGAATATGATTTCTTAGGAGAGTAACTATAAACGAAAGTTTGAAAGTTTTGATTCAAAGCTAAACGTGACAAGCGTCGACAGAGAGTTACAAATGACATCTAATTTTGGATATGCAAGATTTGTTGTATGTCGAAACTCTAAAACTCTTTACCTTTGCATTGATATTTCCATTGGCCATATTTCCCAGGTTTCCAGGTAGTTTAAATTTAGCTGGTCCATCTCCCATATTAAGATCCTTTATACCGTCGGCGGATATCTTCTTAAGAGACGATGTCAAGCCAGGCGATTTAAGGACAAGACTTTCGGAGGGAACCAAGCGGGCGAAAAATGCATCGTTCATAGCGTCTAATTTCTCAGCAGCTTGCTTCACACGTTCCTGCAATAAAAAAAATTAAATTCTCATTCTCATTCCCCACGTATGTAATTTCTGAGTAAAAATGATTTTTTGACCGAGCCTTTGAGAGTGTTATTTCTTTGATATTGTTTGTTGTAATTATTTGTAGTGCTCACATTTTTTCTGGGATCGGACATTTTCTTCTTGATACAAACACTCATCTTCTCGCAATTAGTTAAAGTTCAATTACACAAGATTTTACCTTCCTGAGACTCTTTGACATACACAGGATAACACAGTAAATTTTATTGTCGTCTACAAAATCTCGTGAATCTAATTTTGTCATACCTTCTCAGATCCGGTGTTCTTCCTTGAATCTCCACTTTCTTTGCCTGAGCCTGAGGCAGACTTTAGAACATTTTTCAGACAAGCGGTGATACTCGCGGCCGATTCTTCCAGTTCATCAGAAAATGGCTCTTCTATGTCACTAAGGGAAGACTTAAGCAATTCTGTTGTGGCGTCCGTTAATTTCATGGTTTCATCATAAAGAGAGGCATTTAATTGCGATTAAAGTTTACATGTATTTTCTGACACATTCCAATTCGAGAGAAGAGGTAGATTGACATGTAAAAAAAGTTTCTGATTCTTACCGCAGAATTTCCGCAGTCATTGCAAGATTGAGCTTCTTGGTTACCACCTGCTAGTTTGACTACACTCATAACAGTTCGAGACATCTGAAGGTCCTCCGGCTTTATGGAGGTGAACTTTTCCACCAACGTACTTGAAATCTACGCCGGGAAATGAGATTTTAAAATGTTTTTGGGCGCTAAAAAAGCTCACATGGAGTAAAAAAAGTCTTTGAAATTGATACACCAAAGGAATCTCAAAAATAAACAACGAAATCGTATATATGTACGAGATGCTTACTGATGGATAACATGACGAACAAGCAATTAATTAAGCAAACAAACAAACAAAAACAAATCCGCAGCTCTCTACTTCTAGTTTTAAGAATATTAACTTATAGATTATTGATCTCAAAACGACTTTCGTTTGTATCACGGTATGTAGACCCACTAGTGTTTTGGTATCTTGGCTTAGCGTTTGCCCACACTCTGTTTCCTCGTTAGCTGATTGGAGGACAGTAATAGCAAGCTGGGTGGCTTGACCTATTTCACCCTTCTTCAGTAATCCATCCAAGTCACTGTCATCCCCGATGACAAAACTTTTCAACTTGTTAGAAACTTCTTCTACTGATGAACGGCAAGGATCGAGTTGGGACGATGGCATCACCTTGTGGAAAACAGGACAAGTATTAGAGGGCTTTAAAATGTTGCGGACTAAAGTTTTCTTTTTACAAAATATTTTACGCCTTTCGACTGGTGCAGCAATCAAATCGTGCTCAAACTCACCTGTTCTTGAAAAAAATATTGGTCACCTAAGTCACTAAATCACCAAAACCACTTGTTGTCGATCATTTCGCGTCGATTCTTCTTTTCCTCCTTTCGTTTCGGAGAGAGAAAAGGTTTCCCGTTTTATACGCCTACGTTTGTGTTTTTCCCAGTACTTGGAGTTCATTAACTTTATTCTACCTGGTGTGAGGAGGGTAAAACCATCCCCCAGGACTTAGTATCCTATTCAACTTGACATATCAATCAAAGTTGTGCTTTTGTACCACTGGATAGGTTTAATAGTCCTTTTAGAGAAACCTTCGGAGGCGTAATGTTTTATTATTACCTTCACGGAGAGCTTCTCCGTAACAGCCACACCAACAGCATTCTTGATAATAACTTTAATGGAGAGCTGATAATTGTTTTCCGGTGATCCAGAGGGCATGACTGTCGAGACAGATTTTGCAGAGGTGCCATACGATATTGGCTCTTCTCCAAGGCGAAATTCGTAAGATAGTGGTGTACTTTTATCTTGCCATTCAAAGCATTGAAATGAAAATTTTGTTTCCAAAGAGAAACCTACAACGGCCGATGGCACGCAGTAGCCACTATGGGGCTGCCCAGCTGTCTCAAACTCGAGCACTGCAAATCCTGCTGTCCCACCGGGGGGTATTACAGTTAAGTTCAGGGCGTATTTTGAGCTTGACTGCAAGGAGTTCCTTTTGATAATCATGCTGGTTGCATTGATCGCAGTCGATGTCATATTGGGTAGAATAGCTATGAGCTCCAGTTGTTTTGAATCATCATTCAACTTCATTAATTGCCATATGTACTCTGAACCAATACAGGGGTAATTAACACACTCTGATGTCACTCGAAACTTGTTCGAAGCAGACACTATTTTACCACAATCTACGAAACACCTGCATTAAAATAGATGAGATGAATCGCATTGATTATTATGATTCATTTTGCATTGATATGACGAGAAGATAACACTAATAGCAAAACAATGATATACAAGACAGGTCACATTCACGACGCACTTAACATTGCTCGAGGCTAAATCGAGATAAGCTTTAGCTTTGCGTGTGACTAGTTGAAGGAAAACGAAGCCACTAGAATCACAACTTTATAATGTAATCTGAAAGGCTTCAACAGATGGTAGCGATTATGTATAGAGAACAACCGAAAGAGGGGAAAAGTACGATAAAATAATCATTTTAAATTACCTCAAGCTAACTTGAGGTATCTCACCAGCTGCTATCTCAAAAACAATTTCGGCGAAATTACTTCTCTCATCCTTGGACACTGTTAGCCTGAGAACGTATAGTTTTCTAATTTCAAGCCCTCTAGGGATAATTCCTATGGATGTTAGAGTTACATCATCCTTAAAAGAACCAAAGCAATTGTCGCTGGAGGATTTATTATCTCCAACATGATAACAGGACCAGGTAAATGTCAGCCCACCATAATTTCCAGGACCAACATCTACATCATAGCTTAGGGATCCATCCACAGTAACAGTGTCTTTAGAACCCCAAAGAACGCTGCTTCCCCCATCGATTATGGCTCGCAAAGGAGCTGGAATAACTCTGATAAAGCCGTAATCAAAAGCCTTGAGAGTTCCTGAGGATACTGAATCACCGACTTTAATAGACGCAGTAAACTTTACTTGATAGATTCCAGAAGGTACGGATCGCCTATTTATGGTCCACTGTGTAGTTCCTTGACTAAGTAAGGTTCCCACTGGTGATTCAGAGGCTGCTAACTCCTCTTCACTGATTAAACGCCATTCCATAACGCTTTCCAAGACAGGTTTATCTGGAAGATCTTTGATGATTGCCTGCTGAATACTTTTTTCAGACCGCTTGACGGTAGTTGGCAAATATTTGTCCTTGGATATGTTTCTAATCGTTATTGAGAAATCTCCTGTAAAAAAAAAATTCAACGGACATATTAATCGCCTTCTTATGAACCAATCACAGGAAAACGAGATTAACCGTGTGTAATTTTCATAAGGTTTAAGGTTACTACCGGTCGGTTGCATTTTCTAATGGTCAAAGAAAGGACTATGTGACTTACCTAAGGGCTCACATAAGACCCCGTCTCCATGGTAATCAGTCCTACACTTGCAGGTGAAGGATCCCTCATTATTGTAACAGTGAGCTACACCGTGACAATTATGAGTTGCTGAAGCACATTCATCAATATCTAAAGGAACGTATTAATCATACCATTATCAGGGGATGACTGTGTGTATTTATCCTCTGTTATTGTTATGCAGGACGGCATACCTTATAATATTGGGGCTGTCGGAAACTATCCTTATACGAGTAACAAAATTATGTTCTTTTTTGTTTTGTTTGTTTGTTTCTTTTGTTGTTTAATTCATTTTTATTCATCAATTTCATTTCGTTTGATTCGGTTAGCTATCCTCGTTGTCTCAGATACCCTTTAACAGTAATGAGGATTACTGCAGTCTGGAAAGCTGCAAAAATAATATCATTCAATATCCGGTCGTTTTGATTGAACAGGGTTGATAAAATAATGATCTACATGGAGTGCTAGGAATTAAAATAATTTTGCATACCATTACATGTGACACCATCCCCTGAATATCCTTTGAAGCAGGTACAGTTGAACGAGCCATAAGTGTTGGAACAATCCGCCTTCGAATGACAGTTGTGCGTTCCAATTGTGCATTCATCGATGTCTGTAGCAGTCAAACATAGCGTTTCCGGATGGCACGAAATGAAATATTTTAAAAACATTCTCAGCCTTAGTGCTTTGATAGCTTTGCTTTTTTAATTTGACATAAATTGCTGAAACGTAGCGTAGGGTTACGGTTAGTATAATGAAGACCGATAGAAGAAAGTGTTGTTTGCTTGTTTTTTCTTTTTTTGTTTCGGTTTTTTTCTCTGCTTAACAATTATCTTATTTTATGGAAGCCACCAAACTCCAATTTTAACTTCAATAAAAAACCTATGTAAGATCTGGCCAATTTGACGATAAGCACTTCGCCAGAGTCACATAACGATACTTTTGGATTCCATTGTGTTGAAATAAGTAATAATAATAATAATCATCATCAAAATGGTTAGAGTGTAATAATATTGATAATAATAACAATAATTGTAATAATGATAACAGTAATAATTATAATAGTAATGATTTCAAAACACAAAAAGAGAGAGAAAGAAGACAATTGAATCTCAGGGTATGACACCTGTGCACTGCCGGCCGTCTCCTGTGAATCCTGCATTGCAGTTACAAGTAAAAGCCCCATCGGTGTTGGAACATTCTGCGTCTTTGTGACAGTCGTCAATACTGCTGGTGCATTCATCGATATCTTAAATAATAAGTAGAAATATGCCGATGATGACGATGTCTCCGAGATTTAAGTAAAAACAAAAAAACGAAACAAAAGTAAACTAACTCAAATTTGAGAAGCGGTGGTGGGTAAGGAAAAAGTGTCATGGATAGCGTCTGGACAATATTTGTACCAGCGTGTGTTATTCTCCCGGTAACAAATTTGACAGAACTAAAATCTTTTGTCAAACAAATTTTAAGTGGCGATCTCAGTAAGAGCGGTCCAAGGCATTTTAGAGCTCTCAATAGTCAAAGCCTAAAAAGGCCCTTTTTTGACCTCTTGCGACATCGAAAATTCAAAAGTTGAAAAGCCCGGTCTTCGTTTCATATCGCATGAAGCAAGGAGTCTTTTGTATTCTTTAACTGCGTGATATGTGAGGTGTATTAAAAGCATTTCAATTTTGATATTCGTTTATTAGGAGATTCGTCTTACTTTATATAACAATGCTTGTTAGACAGCTTTCTGGATTTAGTCAAAAGAACTCTTTCTTTTTTGGTTGATACTGCTCAAATCCAGGCCAGACCATTGAAAAGTCCGCTATATTTCATCTAATAAGACGTTTGGTGACTTCAAACTTTAGTGATTTTGGTAGCGTGACAACCGAATTATGCAAATTAGTTCATTGAGCAAACTCCCTCGTTTTATGTAAGTAGCTCAATAAATCTTAGACTTTAACCATTTTAAGCTCAAAATATAGTAGGACAGAACTTTAAGACCACGCCACTTCAATATCTCATAAATAAATTGAATCAAGAGATTGTAAATCATAAATATTCTTGATTGAATATCATAAGAGCAATGTAAAAATTAAGGCTCTCCTACCAGTACACGTAATACCATTTCCTGAATATCCTGGAATGCACGCACAGTGGAAAGAACCTTTACTGTTGGAACAATTTGCTTTGGCGTGACAGTTGTGCGAGGCATCTGTACATTCATTCACATCTGCAGCCAGACAGACATAATTAGTTCGTGCATACACGACATTTAAAAATTACTTTACACTGAGCCAATCATCTTTAATTGAAAGATAATCCGGGAGCAATACGCAGTACGCATATCTTATCAACAAACTGTTACATAATCTTTGTGCACACTCTGACGAAGAAGAATGAGAGAGCGCGATAGAACTCTGACTTTTTCTGAGTGAGGAGTGAATGAACGAAAGAATTGCAGTCAAACATGATTTCCGATAGATCATCCAAGACATTTATCAAAACTCTTGAAAATCTGCAAATCTTGCACTCTGATGGCAATGACCTCAGAACTTAAAAATAAGAAATCTCATTGCCGGGATTTCTTATTTCCTTTAACTCGAAAACGATCCCCAAAATTTTATGATCAATTGCAGGAAATAGAATATTAAGAAGGGATATCTCACCTGTGCATTGACGACCATCCCCTGCGAATCCATCTTCACAGCTACAAGTAAAGGAACCAGCTGTGTTTTCACAATCTGCATCTTGGTGACAGTCATGAACACCATTTGTGCATTCGTCGATGTCTAAATCCGTGATCAGAAAGGTTGTGTAAATTCATGTCCATAATGTTTCACTTTTATTAATTTCTATCTCAATAAAGTGATTATCTAATTATAACTTTCAGGTTACAAGTTTTTACATATTCTTTATAAGGAGAAAGGAAGAGAATACGATCATACTGTGGGGCAAACCTTCATGAGTTAGCACTTATTTTCTAAGTAGGAATAGGTGATTCAACAATTTAGCAAACCAAGAATTATAAAGAAAGTCCAACTAAAAAACTTCCACGGCGTAATTTTTTAATCATAGCGTAACCACATAATTATATAGGAAATAATAGTAACCTATCAAGCCGAAAAAAATTTGGACTTGAGACTGTACGACCGACCGTATAAGGTGCTACTTTTAGCATGAGCGGCTAACTGCATTGCAGCCTATATGTTGGCCATTACTTAATGGGAGGGCAAGGAAGAAGATAATGCGCGGACGCGATTGCATGCGGCAGATGAAAATGAAATGCGCATATTCGAGTGCCGAGCTTTAGTACAGCGCACCGTGGGCACACGGTTAGGCATCACAAGAGGGCTTCACGTGGGCTAGTAAGTGTGAGGCCGCATAAGCAAATCATTTTCAACCCGCGTTGTGAGAGGGAAATTAAACTGGTGAGGTTGTAGTTGAACAGCGATACTCAGTATTTTACAATTTCTAATCAACTCGCAAAGCAACAATACCGGCAGAGCTAAAGCTTTGTCAACCAGAGGAAATTGTCATAATTCACGTTCGTGGAGAGGGTTTTAACTTCAAATGGGCTGGAAAGAAAGAGACAGAGCGACCGAAGAAAGCAAGAAGTAGAAGGCGTAAAGCGAGTCGAGAGAAACGTGCAAGAAAATTAGAAAGGACGCCAAAGTAGGAAGAATACGACGAAAGAAACGCGAAAGAGAACAATAAAAGGCGTAAGTAAAAGCGAATATCTGGCGATGAGCCACGCGAGAGGAAATACAAAGACCCTCCAGAAAAGACTGAAAAGAGGTCATCAACAAAGAGAAGAGAAATACAAAGGATCCGGGAAAGAATAGGAGGTAAGTCGTGGTTTACCTGTGTTTTCTCTTACGCTAAGGCCCAGAAAATTCAAACCTTTTTTTTTTTCAATTTTCGTTTGATTCTAGCTTCAGTTTATAATTAAAATCACGATTCGGTAAAACAATGACTTTAGCATTCATCGCTTAAAAACCCTCGCGCTGGTTCATCCCTCGAATAACATTTTAGTGTGTTCGTATTCCGCAAGTTATTTCTTGTCCTATCGTTTGGAATGCTTAATACAGTCGTGGCGTTATGGGAAAATAAGTTATCTTACGGATTTGTTTGCCTTGAGACAAACGAATAAAGTTTATCTCCTATCTTACTCCGCGATGAAAAATAAACACGTAATTGCCATTATAGCTTCACAGATGTTTTCGTTGCCTTCGCAATATACATTCCTAGCAAAGTTTCATTTAACATGGAATATTTCAAGAACTTTCTTTTTCTTCAATACTATTTACTTGTTCTGGAGCACATTTAAGGAAAGTAGGTTATTAATTAGAACTTTTGATTCAGGTAATTAATTGTAATAGTGAGTAAAATTTGATGTTTTCACATGTCACAGGATGATCAAGCTGAAGATATTATTTAGAAGATATTTAGCCTCAAAAGAGAGTGAAATCCACAGTAACAAATCATAGGGTTTGATTATTGTATTGTACCCGTGAGTTTGGGATTACTCAAGGTAGTGCGGATGTATTTCTGTTGGTAGAACTATTGTAAATACAGTATCAACTATTTACAAAAATTAACGATTCATGTAAGCGGGACTGTTTGGGAGAAGTTATGGTAGTAAGTGACCCTTTTTTTGTCAGGGTGCATAGGGTTTGATGATTATATTATTTATCTTTTAGCTTTCAGACTTTCAACTTTGTATTAATTATAACTGTTTACCATATCTATTTCTCTGTATCCTAAGCCCTCTAAAGTTGAAGCAGGTGAGTCAGTAACCTGACTTCCTTTGTGTGGAATTGTGTGATTATATAATTTTGCTATGTGAGTTACCACATTGTAACATTCAACATTATTATTTAGATTGCATTCAATACTCTTGCTCAAGCTTTCGTTATTGCAAAGTTTCCTTTACCAATTCCCATTCCCAAACCAAACATCCATATAAGGAAATGGTCACAAGATATATGTGTCTGAAAGGGTGGGAATCTGGAAAAGCAAGGATCCTCCTTTAATGAGGACTGAAATTAATGGGGGCCCCTCCTATATTAACTCATGTTTTTACTTTGATCTTCCTCCTCCCCTTTAATGTTAAGGGCACATAGATGAAGAGAAGGGTTTTTTTATTTTTGACGCATGAAAGTTAAATTAATTGGCGAACACATAACGTACAATGAATGAATTGAAAATCACAAGGTGGGTCGGTGTTCATGTCTAGACATGGATATCAATAGTAGTGTTACGACCAACGTTAGTAGGTTGACTCTAGAACACTTGCTTAAGCAAGAGGAACCGAGACTCTTCTTCTGGATTTTCTTCTTTATTCAGTTAGCTATTCAACTGCTCAAGAAACTAAGACAAGCCTATTACTCTTCCTCATTTTTTTAAATTATCAGAGAACATATTTGGGTTATAGACCGGTCAATCCTGAAGGATTATAGCTTTCTGTAAAACCACTAACCCAAATATTTGCACAAGATATGTAGGAGTGAACAACAGAGCACATATTCTACGCTATTAAGGGCCGATTACTGAACACAAAACAAAACAAAAAAAACAAGAAAAAAAAGAAAAACACAAACAAGAACTATGCCGTTGGTCCAAACCAAGGCCGCGAGACAATCCCATACAAGAACACCACTGGCAAACCCAAACAGGAACTATGTTGTTCCTTTTGTTCATATTAAAAGTACTAAATATCTTCGATCAATATGGTGTAGGTATACTAGTTTAAAGCTGAACAGCAGGACATATCACACTAATCAGGAAACGTAACGTGGGGCTAAATCTGCCTCCTAGACAACTAACTGCACAACAGTAGAAGAGGACTTCGCGCGAAGTTTATCATGTAATTACATTCCGAAACACTTCCTCCTTAACGTCTGAGGCTGGTTTATGAGAGAAGTTGCAACTACCCCTCAAGATTGTTTTCCTCAGAATTCCAGACGAGCGGTTAACATATAAGTATATTACAATTTTTGAGAGCTTTAAAAAACAATTGAGTCACATTGAGCATTATAGAAAAGCTTTTCTTAACTTTTTTTTGGCAAGTTTCTTTTTATTTTTGAGATAGCTAACTGCCTAATCAGAATATTCTATTCATCTCTTACTCTGTTGTTATGCTGTTGTTTCTTACCACAATTTTCCCAGTTGCCCTTGTAGGTAGAGTCTAGTGAACACCAAAGTGTGTTGTGATTAACAGTGGTACAAGAGTGATACTTTACTCCTCCGTAGGTAAAAGGAATGCTGCAGCATTTACCGTCCGTTGTTTTGTAGTAACATTCGACTTGAGGGATCAGCAATTTGAAGAAAAAAATAAAAAGAGCGTAAACCTGCGTTAAGGAAGGCATCCTCAATTTATGTTTTTCATATGCGTCACTTTCTCAAATAGTTTCCAAAAAGGGAATCAGCTGGGTTGACACCAGACAAAGATGCGTAATTCCTATTTCTGTGACTAATTATTTTGTAACGGTGTTCACAATTTTTTGACAATGGTTGGGTTGAAATAAAGAACAAAGACTTGTCAGCAGATAGTCAAAGGAAAGCTTTTTAAATATCAATAATATTTATTGTTGTGTTTTTGTAATGTTAAAATGTTGCAACAACTCAACCTTCCGGTAAACTTAATAATTTGCAAACCTAAGAAAATAATGTCTAAAATTTTTCAACCTATTTAATATTGCCAATAATAACATCAGCTCAACTTTCAAACCAAAGAAGAAACCTGATTGATGTTTGGAGTTGATTTCTGTGATGTTAAAATGAAATCCACGTATTGTCTCAAGTTTTTTACAAATGTCTTCATGGTCGAATCCAAAGTCTCTTCTCGTCATCAAATTTTAATCGTGAAAATCCTTAGGGAAAGAGCCGTGATTTGCCGTGGATGTTTTCTTTTTCATTATAACTTTCGAATAGGACAGAAGATCTTCATTTTCTCCCATATTCTGTAAGTTACATACTTTACAAACACCAGAAGAACAAAGTCAGCTTCTTGGTTATACAAGATAAGCTGGATTGTTAAGGAACAAAGGAACTTAGCGCGTGAAAAGAAAAGCAAGCAAACAAAAAAGTCTACCTTGTTAGCCAGATGTTGCCACAACACACTTTCCAAAATCAATTGTTTTTATGCACATATCTTCACGGTAAGCGTGTCACACCTTTGGCGTGCGAGCGTGTTAAAGTGCCATGTCCGTGCGTTCACCTTATTCCTTGAAACCCCTTGGAGGGTCACAATTTTGTTCATTTTCCCACACCGAAATTATCAGTCACGCTCAATAGAATATAAATTCAACTGATGCTGACATCATACACCTCATCTGATGAAGACATTTCCTATCTTCGAAAATTTCCTCAAAACACCAGGAACAACATCGAAAGTCCTAAACTACTCGAAAATACCGCCGACTATCATGTGTATCGATTGCTTTGCAAGTTGTGAGAACGTCGTCCTCAGGTTCCAGACCTCGTCAATTCTTCTCCCCCTCCCCCCCTCTCCACCCCCCTGGACTGGTTCCTAAGTCCCCTTCAAGAAAATTTTCTACAGCCAGTGCTGAAGAGTTTTATTACAGTTTTTATTCAATATAATGAAGGGCTGGAAAATAAACAAACAAGAGCTCCGTTCTTAGGCTTGGCTAAATCTATATATTTTAAGTGGACACCTGTTTAGTCCGTTTGGATTAGGAGAATGTTGTTCGTAGTTTTTGAACCTTCAGTTTCTTTCATTCCTTTTCAATAATTCCATGAATTCCCCTAGGAGAAGATTTAACTTTTTCCTTCATTCATCTCGGCAAAGAAAACGTGTTAGGAGAAGTCAATAATTTATAATCCCTTCATCTTTTTCAGCATCTTGAGCAGTTAATTTTTTAGCTTGACAAATCAAAGTCCTTGGATTTGTAAACATAATGCTGCAACTGCTATAAAGCTATGGGTCGGTATTAGTTTTTCAAGCTTTTCATTTAAACTTATTGCCGTTTTCTTTTCCAATTATCGGGTCGGTTATTGGATCGAGGTCGAATTTGTACCGCAGTTTTTAACGATCAATGGACTACTAATAAGCTGATAGGATTCTCTCTTGGTGTTATATAAAAGCCTTTTTGACTGTTTCTCTGAAAAAAAATAACGTTTAGATGATATTTTCTGCTTGATTTAAGATTGTTTAGAGCGTGGTCAGGATAGTTTTGATAGCTGGGTTGATATGTTAATGAACAGGAATGTAAAGAGACCTCACCACTATTTTCAGCTTCATCGTTTGAATCATTTCAAACAATAACATTTAAAACGATATCTAGCTCCCTCATTTTTAGGCGTTATGAATTTTTAAATAAACCTATATCATAGTTTCTGTCATTATTATTGTTATTATAGTTCTTGACGGTCATATTAGCTTTAAGAGGCGTAAGAAGATTCTTACCGCTACAAGATACACCATCACCAGTATAACCATCCTTACAAGAGCAGGTAAAGGATCCAGGAGTATTGGTACATATGGACTGTGGGTGACAGTTATGTGTACCTTGCCCACATTCATTAATGTCTAATGACAGAAAAAAAGATGTACCTCTTTTTAGATCTCGCCTCTCATCGCGGGAACGGAATTAGATGAAAAAGGGACAAAATAAGATAAACGACAAGACGAGTTTAAAATGAAAAGCTGGTAAAGAATTAAGTAAGGTCACTTCACAGATAATTTTGTCGGAATGACGATTTTTTTTTGTGTGGGAGAAATAAATAAAGGATTAGTCTGAATTATAGAAAGACAAAATAAATTTGAGGTGTAATTACGTAGTTCTTCTTGACTAGGACACGTTTCTAGCGTTAGCCCTTCGATTTCGCTCTGACTAAGGGCCAACGCTCGAAGCGTCAGCCTCAGAACTGTACATGTAGAGAAATTTACATTATCAACTTAGTTGGATGAAATAAAATTATCTTATTACAGGAAAAATGTTGTAATGACTACAGTTACAAACCCTTACCTTGGCATGGAGTGCCTTGATATCCTGATGGACAGGAACATTCCGTTGAGCCCGCTATCGCTAAACATGCGTCGTTTTCACCTGTCCACAAGCAAAATGTTATTGTTGAAGGAAAACTATGCGTCAGGAACAATTTTAAGTTGCTTTTGAAGTTATGACATTGAACGTCATAACACAGATTAATGCTTATAACGTCAAGTTATTGAGACCTCGAGGATATCTTTCCTGATTACCAATTGCACATTCTTGCAAATGACTCAATAAATTTTATCCACCTCGTCATCTTCTTATGTCTGCGTATGGCACATATACCATTACGAAGTGAATATGGCCAAAAATAAGGCGGAGTACCGTCGTTGTTCAGGAGAAGACGACTTCACTCATGAACACTAGGAATAAAGAGAGTCGTGATAGAAATGGGAGCATAAGGGATGGTCGATATAACACTGTGGAAGTACAGTGCAAATTAGTGAATAGTTACAAGGTCACTTACTGTTAACGCCGCAGTACCGTAAAGAACATGTACTAGTTGGCGGTAATTTATAAACATAGAATCCACTGCAGTTCCGTATTTCAACCGAAAAAGCATAGGTACAGCAGCCTGAGCTAGAATGCATGCATGCTGATGTCGTAACTTTCTCGTAAGCTACACTTGGATTAGAGCCACTGATCCATCCGGACATATGGCTATTGCAACGATTTGTTGGAATACAACGAGTGGCCATCATTATCCCGGCTGCCCCTGAGAAGCGATACCAGGTATGAGTGAGATGGTTATCACATTCACTTCCTCCCGTATTTATCCAGTATCTGCTTGACTCAGAAAGTGTGGTGTACGATGTACATTCTGCTGGGGTTGAAATACCTGTTGAAAAAGTAGTTTAAGATGAGTGAGTCCAACACGATTCTTTTCCTTTCAGTGTGCAATATCTTTTCAAGAGGACAGTTCATTTGGGATGTGATAAATGTTAAAAATGAAATTTCACATGTACGTTTCAAAATCAAGTTTAAATAAGATTTCAGTGATTTTTAGGAGTGCAGGAAAATCTAGTGACCCTTTGGACATTCTAATTACCTGTAGGAAAGTTGAATGAGCCACAAGGATTAAAACTTAACTGATCCTGATTTCGTGGTCATATATGTATATTTTTGGCAAAATAGGCCAGAGTACTCGTTGGTTAGCGAGGTTATGACTTAAATTCATGTATGAGCGACAAGCGTCTCGCACTCTGTAGAGTTACAGTACATTAATAAACATCTTTGGGCCGCACGGCAAAGTATTTCGTTATAACATTTCCAACTTATTTTATTTTGTTTTGTTTTGTTTTGTTGTTTTTTTTTGTTTTGTTTTTTGTTTGCCTTTTATTTTGCTTTGTGTGTATTCGAATTTGTTATACCTATATACGTTAGTTTCTAGGGATACTGTGGTGTTGCTTCGGTAGGGAGTTCTACAAGATAATTTGTTTTTATCAACTGCGTTGACAATACAAAACTGGTCATCTCAACATCTTTTTTAAAGCTGAAGTTGCCAGTGTTAGCCCTTTGTCAGAGTAAACGACAAATGGCTCTTGCTCGAAACTCAGCTATAAAATTTCTTTACGATGGCCAATTTGCACTATCAACTCCGGTGATAAAACCACATTATCTTGTGATACCACCCATCGAAGCAGCACAACAGTTTCTTTGGAAACTTGAACCTTTAGTTAGTTCAAAATTTGTCAATCTTTCATCTGCCATCGTTGCAGCTTAATGAATGCCGCACAATGATCGAAGTGCTTGCATGATATAAACTGAAACACGAGACTGAAATACAGCTGACGTTTCTACAAAATGCATTACTTTTACGAGGAAAGATACGGAAACGTCTTTTGCTTTAATAAAAAATGAACAAACCTTTAGTCTGTAAGGAAGTATTCATTACTATCATCCATAGTCTGATGTAAATCGTTGCAGCCAATTTCTAAAGAGGAAATAAAGTAGGTTATCAGTGACACTTATTCATGTCTGCACATCCTAGTCCATCTACAAGCTGCATATGAAATAAAAGCACCTGTAGTTGACCTTGAAGAACCTAACGAAAGCTCTTCTGGCATTGTAAATTCTCAATTTAGAGCCCCAATTTACGCGTTTTAAAAAAAAATTAAATAAACCTACCCCAGCCGTAAAGAGTAATGTTAGAGCCTGCATACTCGCTGAAGTTTTTTAGTCCATACGTACGCAATTGCAACCATCTATTAAAAAAGTTGGCATTACAGTTCACTCGTTGGGAAGCCTGAATCAGCTTTCACAACAGGTTCAGGAGTTCATACATTTTTAACCAGGATGTTTTTAAAAGTAAATAATTAGTTCTTTTTTCTAGAAAGCGTAGAACAATCTAAGTGTAGAGCTACTGATTGTAGGGGTCATTGACAGACATGATTTACTGATTGCTTCACAGTCAGTAGCTTATCAGTTAAGAGTCGGAGTAAGTTTCGGTTTTATTCGATTGGGTTGATTAACAAAAATTCCTATAAACAAATGCATTAGGCAGGTTTCAAGGTTTACAATGCATAAAAAAATATTTTCCTTCTCTTTCCTCTTTTAATAGGGTCAGAATCATTACACAATCAATTTCTAATCGCTTTGAAAAAATTATTCCTCTCTTTTGCTTTTGGATATGACATCGGATACTTATCCCTTGATTATGGGACATTACCTTCTGTACTCAAAAGTCACACCTGCAACGTTTAACTTTTGTTTTGAACTGATAACTTTAATCAATGGATTGAGATAAATGAATTCATGAGACCTCCATGGGTGTTACTAAACATCATTTAGGAGTTGTGCGACCGTATACTTCTTATTTTAACACCCAAGTGTGAAGTTGAAAGAACGCCCTTAATCAATGGATTGAGATAAATGAATTCATGAGACCTCCATGAGTGTTACTAAACATCATTAAGGTGTTGTGCGACCGTATACTTCTTATTTTAACACCCAAGTGTGAAGTTGAAAGAACGCTTTGGAAGTATTTGTATCACCCACCCTTATATTGTGACTGAAAAACTATTTGCGTTTACTAGAGAGGGCAGTTACGGCGGCTGAAATTATGATTAACAGAAGATAATTACAAAGGCTTTCTGTCTTCCCCACCCTCCACCTTATTGATTGAGTTATTTCATTCATTAAGGTAGGTGCAGCAAATACAGAAAATGAAATTATTTGAGAATCCTTGTTTGAAAGCTTATGTCATGACGCGAGCATTGTGGGAAAACATTACGGCCCTGTGAGATCCAAGCTGAAAGAAAAAAGGAAGGTAGGGCGAGAGTGGGGTCTCATCATAAAGTTCTTTTGATTAGTTAGTTTTGATTAGTCAACTCCGGTGATAAAACCACAAATATAATCCCGTCCCGCGTCGTTCCACTCAGTCATTATGATGATTATAACGAAAATGATAGTAATGACTATAATAATAGTACTCTTGGTGACAGATGACTTTTTTTCACAGGTCATTGGTAAATCCATTGGTTGACCTCAAGTTCTCAGAAAAGAAAGTCAACCTTGGAGTAATTAAAAGTGTACTTCCAACATTCAATCGTTTAAATGTTTATTGGATATGAATTATGTCCATGTGAAAACAAGTAAGGCCAAGGTTTACCACGTCTATTTGTCTCTCTTTTTATCGATGTGTTAAATACAGTGTTCAAAGTGCCTGTTCAATTCCCCCAAAAACATTTTTTTTCAATAGAAAAAGAGCGATGGTAAGTTTTGAGCTCGGTAAAGAAATATAGAAAGATTCTTTACGTCTCGTCACGAGCGTGAGACAAAGAAAAAAATTCTGAGTCCTCTTGAGGAATTGAACCCTAGACCTTTGGTTTCCGCGCATGGCCTTCACGGTGAGCGAGGCCTATTACGAAGATAATATGACACGTGTCCTGCATACTGCAAAGATCAGCAAAGTCTATTGCATCATTTTTGTAAGTAGAATAAGAGAGATGGAAAGGTTTGAGCTCGGTAAAAAATAGGGAAAGATGTTTTACGTCCTGTCACGAACTTCGTAATAGGCCATGTAATTGTAATAGAAATAGGCCATGGAATAACCACGTATTGTTTTGTTTAATACATAACGGAAATAGCCCTCTACTGACAAAGAAAGTCGACTTCATTAGTAAATGAAAAAAATTGGATCCGTAATCCGCGAAAAAAAGTCGTTAAGTCGTTAAGTGCGTTGGCGATTGGGCTCAAGATAAAAAAAAAATGCGTTAAATCATTACAAAAGCAAACGATGGGAGTAACTTTCTCCTTAACGACAGAAGAAAGATGAGCATGGCGAAAATCGGCTTGTGACAGACCTTCCAGTTATCGATTTTCGTTCTCAGCCGCGAGAAATGCCAGTTCTAAAGCCACTGATTACGCAACTTCGAGTTTTTATTTTCGTATTTTTCCCCTTCTATGAAATTTTGAATGTCACTGTTTGTAAACGATAGGAATTGTGAAGTGTTTTAGCAGCCATAATCCGGGAACATTTTAACAAAAGACGTTATATTGAGAATGGTGAAGGTTTTGCCATTCCTTCATCAACATGACGAAGTGGCGCGAAAGGCGATTGACGTGTCAGCAGTTGATTGGCGATATCAAACATAAAATCGTATCGTATTTTTTCACGTGTGTTGTTACGGATTTTCAAAGTGCTGGAAATCTCTGATTAATGATATGATAAACAATTTTGTTCATTTGCCATCCCTAATTGCTCATGGCCAGGCCAAGGAAAGCTTAGATCGTAGCTAAGGGAATACATATGTAATTTCAAAATCAAATTGGTTCCCATAATTATTTTTATACAGAAAAATGTTCACAGACCGAGATTAACGAGGTTGCAGCCAACATTAACAACTACAAAACACAACCTGTGATTCAGAAATGACAATAGTTATGATTTTTGGTTACTTTAACTAATTTAGAAATTGTTACGGCGAATGGATGGAGTTTTGCGACCCTTTCTATTCTAAAAAGTTCTTGATCATGTGATTTTTGCAATTCTTTTTCATAAAAGCTACCTGTCACATTTTCACCCTTTCAATTATTGATTTTTTTAGGTCACTGGCGTTGTTGGCTCTATTGAATTTACAACAAATATTTCTACAGTTCAGTTTTGGGTGTAACCTTTATGAAATACCTTTTTGTTAAATTTAACTTTCTCTTTCTTTTGTGTCTCACTTGGAGTCATTTTAATAGTGTTGTGAAAAGTATTATTGTATTTATGAACAATGTCTTGTAAAATATTAATAATAAATAGATTTAGCCAAGCCTAAAAGCGGAGCTCTCGTTAGTTTATTTTCCAGCCCTTCGTTATACTGAATAAAAACTGTAATGAAAGTCTTAAGCACTGGCTGAAGAAGAGTTTCTTCAATGGATTGAAAGACCAGTTCGGGGGGTGGGGAGGTGGGGAAGAATCGACGAAGTCTGGACCTGGGGACGATGTTCTCACAACTACACACATGCTAGTCATATCTTATGACCAACTCCTTATTTCGATGTTCAGTTTGGGTAGGACCATTGATAAGAAACACCATGCATTAATGAAAGCTTGAGCTAGTGTATTTAATTCCATCTAAATAATAATAGTACATGTTACAGTATGGTAACTTACACAAAATTATATAATCACTATTCCAAACAGAGGAAGTCAGGTTATTGACTGACCTGCTTCAACTTTTGAGGGCTTATGGTACAGAAAATAGATGTGGTAAACAGCTACAATTAACACAAAGTTGAAAGTTTGAAAACGAAAAGATATACATTACAATCATCAGACCCTATGCATCCTAGCAAAAGAAGGGTCATTTCCCACCATAACTTCTCCCAAATGTTCATGCTTACAGAAAATCATTCATTTGTGTCTCTAGGTTGTACTGTATTTACAACAGTTCTGCCAACACAAATGCATTTTTCGAAAGTTATTTCATAACACTTGATTGTACAGGTCAAGTGGAAGGTTCCAGCGTGGGGAATAACATTTAAATTATCTCAGCAAACTGTAATCATCAGAACTGCAAGCCAAGGTGTATTTACCAAGTGCTCAAGTTTCCAAATTAGTCACCTAATTCTTACAGTGGAGTTCAATCCTTTTTAAGGCTATCATCAGCTTGATCATCCTGTTACATGTGAAAACATCAAATGTTACTCACATATTCAATTAATTTCCTGAATCAAAAGTTATAATTTTTTAAAGTAACTTGCTACCTTTAATTGTGCTCCAGGAATAGTAAATGGTATCGATGAGAAAAGAAGAGAGTTCTTGAAACATTCTATGTTAAATGAAACTTTGTTATGAATGTTAATTGGGATTGCAACAAAAACATCTGTGAGGCTATAATAACAATTGCCTTTCCAGGTAAACAAACCATAATGAATAAATGATCCTAACAATATCAATACAATATGAATCAGATAAGTGATGAGAATAAAGAAAAATATGAATTTGGAGATAATTAGTTGATCCAATACTAAATTCTTAGAACTAACATTTTAAGAATTGTCTAGTTGACAGTAAGGAGAATTACAAATTTGAATTCAAGTTTCCCCTCTTAAGTATTCTGTGATGTTTTTTTTTTATCACATGGTAAAGTTTACAGTTTCCCTCATTTCACTGTCTTCTGTTTGTTTGCTTTCCTAACAATCTTAGCTATTGTTGCCAACAAATGTGAGGAGCATATACATAAAAATGTGTACAGTTAATAACACTTCAATCCCTGAGAGTGGCTAGCATCTAATTTCTCCTTTCAATACCATCCCTGAGTTACACATTAAGGTCATGAGAATAAAGGAAATGATAATCAACTGAAGAACCTCTTGATTGTTAAACAAATTCTTCTTGCTAGCACATAAGGAAATATATAGAGAACAGTATGGAGAATATGCATTCTGATATTGGGGTGTAAAGGGTCAGAGACATCATGTAATTAGGTATTATTCTTAGTGGTCATTTCGCACAATAATTATAAGTGAGAAATATCAATATAAAAGGTATACTAATTGATACTGATGAGACATTTCACCTTCACATGTCACTTTCTATAAGATCCAACGGCGAGAACGTAGACATTTATTTGCGTAATACCTTCAACTAGATCGAAACGCTTGTGAACAAGATGACTATTCTTACTTGAAGAAAGGAACAAATCTTTCTTTCTACGTTGAATCTTTGTATCCGTAGCCACGACTGTCGACCAGTTTAACTTTACCGTGTTTGGTTGCATCTTCAATTTTCTCAAACGTAACATGGAAGGAGGATTCACTGATGTCTCCTAATGAAGGGTCTTCCAAATATGACTCTAAAAGAAAACAAAGGATGAATATGATGCTATAATAAATACAAAATGAAACAGGAATAATGTATCGAAGGGTGAAAGTCGCTGACAAAATTACTAGTTATGTCATTACTATTAGTTATTACTAGTTACTAGTGTATAACCTTTGAATTATTTTGAATTCTTAAAAATTTCGTGAAATCATTTGTTTATATCACGGTCGCTATGACGCTTATCGATCGATACTGAACTCTCCATCGCTTGAGTAATTGTTAATAGAATAATTTGCAAGGTTACTACTTGATAGATGTATTAAACTTTACGATCATTGAAAAGATTACAGATCGAACTTGTCTTTCTACAAGATCACTAGTTTCTCCCTACACTAACACGTTCAAGTTGTCAAATCACAACACTTGCACGTGCCGACATTCGATACACCTTTATTCAAATTCTATATACAAATAAATTTATATATAAAAATTTGAAAAGGGGAGTTTGGAGGTTAGCCCTATAAAACAACTCCCCTGAATAAAAAATAAAAAGTAACAAATGTAGAGCTATGTACACAGAAGAAAAAAAAATGAAGAAGAAGAAAGGAACTATCTAATGTTTACAATTTTAAAAATGGGAGAGGCCAAACACAATCTTGTAACATTCCACAAGTGAAAAGTAGGTTCTCCGTGTGGATAAAAGAGGCCAATTTAAAATGTTACATCGTTCCTCGTACGGCATTTCACCTCGTTTCTGTCTGAGAGCTAATCTCGATGCACGGCGTTGCACGTTCTTGATTGCATGTATATCTTTCACAAGGTAGGGATTCCACACTGGTACAGCATACTCTAATAGAGGTCTCACCAAAGATTTGTAAAGCAGTGAAAAAGTACTTGTATTGGCTGTTCCAACAATCCGCCTAACGAGTCCCAGGACTTGGTTGGCTTTGTTTTCTATGATACTGATGTGTTGAGACCAGGAGAGATCTTTTGAGATTACAACTCTTTAAAGCTATTAACATCCTTTAAGGTCGAGCCGAGAGTGTAATCCGTAGACGATTTTTCACGGGAATGCGTTATACGCATTGCTTCACACTTTTCCTCATTGAAACGTAATTGCCATGTATTCGCCCAGTGGCCGAGGCTATCAAGATCAGATTGAAGTGTTTGTATGTCAGAAGTCGGATTACGGAGTTCTCTATAGATCTTAGTGTCATCCGCATACAATTTAATATTGGACGAAACACAGTCAGCAATATCGTTTAGGTATGACACGAATAAAATTGGGCCAAGGATGGTGCCCTGCGGGGTACCAGATACCACGGGCGCCCATCAAGAAAAGGTACCTCTAACAACAACTCGTTGCTTACGGCAGGTGAGGAGGTGCCTTAGCCAGTTGATAAGTTTCCTACAATACCAAGGCTACGTAGTTTAATAAGTAGGCGCTCGTGGGGAACACTGTCAAAAGCCTTGACGAGATCCAAGAAGATGACGTCTGTTGCAAAAGATGAATTTCTCGATTTCGCAAAGTCGTGGATAGTTGAGAGTAATTGAGTCGTAGTTGACCTGCCCTGCAGAAAACCAAATTAGTATGGGTTTATCACGTCTAGGTTATGCCAAAAGGATGTTTTCCTATTTCGTACAATTTTTGTCGCTGATCTTGCATACGATAGAGGTAAGTGAGATTGGACGGTAGTTTTCTCTCAAGTGTTTAGAACCTTTCTTATGGAGTGGAACAATATCTGCTGGCCTCCAGTTTTCGGGCAAATTCCCAAGCTGGAAAGATTTGTTTACCAAATATGAGATCGAAGGAGCTAACTCCGATGCGCACGATCTTAAAATTACTGGTGAAATACGATCTGGCCCCGGGGACTTGTTCGGTTTGAGGGACTTGAGACATTTCATTACTTCGCCAGAAGTGCAGGAAATAACATCGAGTTTCTCGCTGACTGTAGGTTCTAATGAAGGCATATTTGCGAGGTCCTCAGTAGTGAATACAGAGGAAAAGTACGAGTTTAAGCTGCTAGCAATGCTAGAATCATCTGTCAAGACTTTGTCGCCAACATTTAAGGATACTAAATTATTAGTACCATTGCGTTTACGCTTAACGTAATTCCAGAAAGGTTTAGAATCACCACTGAAGTCAAGTTCCGAGGCCATGTTATTGATGTAAGTCCAGCGAGTTTGGTTGCATTCTCTTTTCACAGCATTGTTTAGCTTTCGGTATTTCTCCCAAAGGACGGGATTGGCACTTTTTCGAGCTTTGCTATAAAGCGATTTCTTTTTCCTGCACAGGTTAATGAGGTCCTTTGTTATCCAAAGTGTGTTACTTTTTCTCTTGCTTTGACACAAGGGAATACATTGATCCATAGCTGTAAAGAACAAGTCTTTCCAGCAGGACCAGTTATAATCAATGTCATCATCGAAAAAGGTACAGCTCCAAGGAATATAAGATAATAAAGACTTCAAATGTGTCCAGTCAGTCTTGCTGTACGAATAGAGAAGCTTCTGGGATTTACGCTGTACATAAGGCGAGCAGAGGATCCTGAAACTAAGGGATCTGTGATCAGAAAAACAATCTCCATCGAGTAATCGATCCACAATATCTGGCGAAGTTGAAATAACTAAGTCCAGAATATTCTGATTCCTTGAAGCCTCTCTGACTAATTGCGTTAAGAAATTATCCTGGATTATGTCAATTAAATGAACATAAATATCTGATTGATGCAGAGCTCTATTGCATGACCAATCAATGTCCGGCAGGTTAAAATCTCCGAGCAGAATTAATTCGGCTGTTGAATTCAATTCTTGAATACAGATCCGGAGGTCTTCTAAAGGCTTTGTATCTCCTCCAGGGGGCCGATAGCACACACCAAGGGTTATCCGCCGCTCGTGAGAGAAGAGCAAGTCAATGAAAAGCAATTCAGACTCACACTGATGAGTTACGCGAAGAGTAGCTGGAATGCAATCTCGAACTGCAATTAACACACCACCGCCATGACGGCCATTGGTCGTACGATCTTTCCTGAAGACAGTGTAGTGTGAAGGGAAAATTTCGGAGTCGAGAATGGAATGGTCCAAATGCGTCTCAGTTGGTACAATTAAATCGTAGTTCCTCTGAGACATTTCCAACTCAAGTAGGTAGAGTTTGTTGACGATACTGCGAGCGTTTGCATAAAATGTGAAGCACTCTCTGAATATCGAGTTTTTAACGTTTAACTGTTTTTGCTGTACATATTACCAGTACGCCAAACTGTCATTATATAACGAAGATATAAGAAGCAAGTTTTCAATAGCTTTATTTGAAACTCTTGGAGATCGATAAAACATGCTGTTTGAAGGCGATCGAACAAGGAGGGAAGGACCGGTGACAATAACTTTCGAAATCAACATGTGTCCTTAGCGTGGGTCGTCATGTTTGCATGTTTGTAGTGGATGATGTACAGTGAAAACTAAAAGGTTGTAGGAAAAAGGAAGTAGTCGTTCCAATCTTTGCATTTTCATGGAGAGAGAGATTTGTAGCTTTCCTTTCTTCGAGTAAGAATAGTGATCGTGTTCAGGAGCATTTCGATCTAGTTGAAGTTAGTACGTAAATAAATGTCTACGTTCTCGCCATTGGATCTTATCGAAAGTGACATGTGAAGGTGAAACGTCTTATCAGTATCAATCAGTATACCTTTTATATTGATGTTTCTCACTTATAATTATTGCGCGAAATGACCACTAAGAATTGTGCGAACGGTCCGAAACTTGCGCTAAAAGACTTGTGCGAAAAGTCTTTTGCGCGAAATGACCGATTACCTATGATTGCAGTAAGTACAAATGCCAATTAAACATCATTCTATGCTCTTTTACTCTTCCACCCTGGAGGTTGCCTTGTGTAAAAAAAAAACCTTTTTAAAGACACCTCTGCAATGGTAGGTACTCACAACTGACATGTATGAGTGAAGCATGTCAAGTATTAAGATATGATTGTCAATTAACCTTTTATTACTTGCAAAAGGCTTCTTTCTATCAGCTTTAAAAACTCCTGCATCCCACTTTCAAAGAAAAGCATTTCCCATGAAAATTTAAGCATTAAGGACATACCATTAAGCTACCAGCAACAGGTTTTTCCATTGCAAGTGTTTCATAACATCAGACTCATCACATTTTTTTGTTACATTTGAAAGCATAAGAATATTTTAATCATTACAATATGATAAAATCCCCCATTTTAACCCTTTAACTCCCATGAGTGACCAAGACAGAATTTCTCCTTACAATATCAAAACAATATCAAGCAGACAAGTTATGAGAATGAAGAAAAATATCAGTTGGGGGATTATAAGATGATCCAATACTAAATCCTCCAAACTAACATCACAAGAACTGTTTAGGAGATAGTAAGGAAAATTACTAGTGAGATCTTGCGAGTTAAAGGATTTAGTCCCACTGGTGACCAAGACAGAATTTCTCCTTATGTTATTAGTATGATAAAAAGCAGACAAGTAACAAGAATTAAGAAAAAAATATCAATAGGGGGATTATTGGTTGATCCAATTTCAAATTCTCCAAACTAACATTACATAAATTGTATGGCAGACAGTAAGGAGGATTACTCATGACATTTTGAGAGTTAAAGGGTTAAGACACATACGGTAACCATGTGAACCAGAAAGACAGCAAATAGATATAACAGTATACTCCAGTAAAGTGTTCTTATGTACAATGAAGTTTCAAACTTATTGAAATTAAGTTGACTTCATAATTCATATTTTGGTTGAAGAAATGTGCAATATCTCTTTATAAGGATGAAAAAAGAATGCCATTAATGAATTTTAAAATAGTAAATGCCAAAAACATAGAGATAGAATTTAAAAAACTATTAATATATGGCATAACTATTCAACTATTCACTGAGGTGTTGATCATTAGCTGTCATGATCACACAGAGATATAAAATAGGGTTTGTGAAAAAACCCAGGGCAATAAAATTAAAGATTCAGAAGAAGCATATGATTTCAACTTATTTACTGATGTTCTCACCTGAATTCAATCTGGAATGAGAACTCTGCAAGACTTCTGTTTTATCTTGAATTAAAACATAAAATTTAATTATTTGCAGGCAGGTTAAAGAGGAGATTAAGGGAATGGATACATGTTACATAAAAAGAATCCCCTTACAGTAAAATAAAGCAGAAGCATATTGCCTACATGTCTGTACTTCTGAATACAGCTATAATAGGTATTTTTTAAGTAATTATCTACATTTGTAAATCGAGTGCAATATATGGTCATAAAAGCAATTTTATTCTAACCTTCCTACTTAAGGGGTGCCTTGTGTATCAAATAGATCAATTTCAGTTCTTCCAGAGTCACAAGCCGGGCTTTTGGGGCTACAAAATAATAAAATAATCAACGAGTTATGTCAGGCCTATTTATCGAGAGTAAATTAAGTATAGTTTTCTAAAATCGTGTGGAAGTTTAAGATGTGCTTCACTTGTGCTATATATACGGATTTGTCCTTCTTAATTACTAATAAAATTCCGAGGGTGTGACTAAAGAGAATATCCAAGCAGGTTACAGAGATAGTTCGCGAATTGTAAACTGTTAATATGTTGACAAAATTTCCCTATATTATGGTGCCGATACGAATCTATCATTCATAATCGCTTATGAAATTCCGAGACTGAACCTCAAAGAATTTAACAGAAAATAAATATCCAGGATGGTTACAGAAACAGACTCTCAAAAACTGCTCTTGAATTCGAAAACTGTAAACAACAATTATTTACGCTTACCAGTGCGCCTGCGAGGTCAAATTGCCAGAACCCTGTTTAATTGCTCTATCACAGCTCGGACGCTTCTTGCAAAATGTGATGACTACCAATTTTAGAGATTAATTCTTCAGTTTCCAGGATAAGGAAAAAAATCGTATCGCAGGCATGTTCATCATAACGCCTCGAGATGTTAAGCGAAGAGGAAGTGGCTCCATGTTTTGTGAGACAAAACATTTCCTGAAGTTCGAACGAATCGAGTAGAAAGCATGAAAACATAGCGCTGAAAAGTACGACAGCCAAACAATTAAATTCACTCACCCGCTGTAGAATTCGAACCAACTCCATTTACCCGTGAGTTTGTTTGTACCACACATTTGCGGTCTGTAATTTGATTCTCAGATGTTTGACGGGTTCTCACATGACAATATCGTCAAAATCAAATTACCGCGTCAGCCTTAACGTAAACATGGACATCGCTGACTCAATCTCAATCTATTTCAATTTTGGGAAAGGCCATTACTTCGTTCTTAAGGTAAAACAACACATCTTCGGCAAAGCACGAATTTTTCAAATGAATAGAAATAAATCCTGCGATAATTAATTGAAGAGAAAAAAAAGTAGACACTTACGCACGCCGTTCGCCTCCATTTGAAAACATTTTAGGCAAAACAAAATACGTAAGTTAACTTCTTTTCCCATAACACCACGACTGTATTAAACTTTTAAACGAAAGGACAAGAAATTACTTGAAGAATACGAACACTATGAAATATTATTAGAGCGATGAACCGGCGTAAGGGTTTTTAGACGATGAATGCCTGAGTCAATGTTTAACCGAAAAGTGATCAGTTGAATCAAAAACTGAAGCTAGTATCAAACGACGATTGGTTAAAAAAAAAGTTTGAATTTGTTCTAGGTCTTAGCGTAAGAGAATACCCAGATAAGAGACGACTTACCTCCTCTTCCTTCGCGGATCCTTTGTAGTTCGCTTCTCTTTGTTGATGACTTCTTTCAATCTGTTTTCAGGAGCGACTTTGTATTTCCTTCTCGCGTTGCTCTTCGCTAGATACTCGCCTTTTTACTTATGCCCTTTATTGTTCTCTTTCGCGTTCCTCTCGCCGTATTCTGACTATTTTGGTGTCCTTTCTAACTTTCTTGCGCGATTTTCTGGACTCGCTTCAATCGCGCCATTACCTCCTCCCTCGCCCTTCCATTACGTAATGGCTAAGATAGTGCCCGTGGTACAGTTGGCCGCGCATGCTAAAAGTAGCACCTTGTACGATCGTACGATCGTACAACCAAATTTTTTCGGCTTTATGGGTTGACTATTTCGTATAATTATGGGGCTACGCTGGAGTTCCGCTATAAGCTGTATAATTGGTCACTGTAAATTTGCTTGAACATCAAATATTTGGTAATGATATAATAATCATCATCATCATCGCCATCATCATCATCGTCAGCATCATCATCATAATCATCATCATATTTAAACAGGATAACCCCATTTGTGTAATAAGCACTGGTATCAAAGGAGGTCCTGTTATTAGAGTACATGAGTAAAAAAACGAAAGGGGTAAAAGGTAAAAATTCACTATGGACTGTCACACGGCCGGAAATATATAAACAGAAGCATCCATCTACATATAAACACACAATCTAATTAGGGGAAAAGTCTTTAGTTTCCCTTGAGCATTCAGTGAGGAATTTCTTTGTTTTAATATGACAAGGAAGACCGTTAAATTCCATCGCACCGGTACTTTATAGGGATCTATTAGCAACCACAAGGTTGACTTTCGGAATACGAATGTCACTACAACGTGCAGTCGAAACTGTGTGTAAAAAGGCATTAAAATAAGTATAATTAGTTAGATAAGGTGGTTCTGAAACAACAAGCAACATCACCGTAGTCAAAAATAGGTTAAATCATCGTCTTGTAAAGGTATTCAGCTGCAGCCATGGGAATAGAGAATATAGACTATAGTTAGCTATAGTTAGCTCCGTCCTTAAACTAAATCAATTCAGACTCGGCGCCGAATTTCTTTATGCTCCTTATGCTACATATACATATTTGCAAATCCTTTAGTGCTGTTTACTAGTTTTTTTTCTTTCCATGTCTTGGAGATTATATTGATTTCCTTGTCACTGAACCAAGATGTACCCAATTGTTTTGATGTGTTTGTCTTCATTATCTCCTCCGTGCTGTGCCTCGTTCCCACAAGTGTTTGAGTCGTCACCTTTCCCACCTGTGCCAAAGCCAATTCTGGAATCACAGGTGTTGCAAAAACCATCATTGTTTGCAATGATACCAATTCTTGCTTTGGAAAACCCTTCTTTAGCCAAAGCATTGAACCCCTCCTTATTACATTTTTCTTGTAGGGAGGCCTCAGGGCCAATCAGCGACTTCCACGTGTCACGACCCAGTGACGTTTCACGATATTGCCCGTCCGCAATCACAGAGTACAAAGAGCTGGCTTGCTTCCGGATGGTAATGAAACTGAACAGATCACCGAGCTTCATTCCAAGGCAGATCTTGGAGAAGGACGTGTTCCAGTAGGTCGGTAGCTTGGTCTCTTGTGAATCAAACCCATTCTCCCCTCCTTGAGGATTGAAGTCATCCATGTTACTCCAACGTTGGGAATCATAGTGGAAGGTTGGCTAAAAGATGGAAAATTTGAAATAAAATTGATTGATGGTAGAATTCAGAGGCAAATAAGAACTAAAACGAGTGGTATCGATCAAAACGTTTTACGGTAAGAGTGGCGAACGTAATTCATCTGTTTAACTCGAGGTTCAAGATGTCTTGCCTGAAAAGTAATGATGATCTCTTCTAGGCAGTTCATGGTAAGGGGGTACAAATGGCAGATAGCTACGGCAATTGTATTGTAAATATCGATTCGAGTGCGTGGTGTGCATGATAATTAGATCAAGAAATGGTTTAACCTTTTGTTGCACAAACGTTTGATAACTTTTTTCATGAATAAGTCACATGCCAGATGTTTTCTCTAAAGCGAACATCTGGCTTACGAGTAAGAATGACGAGAGACGAGATACCTTTGTGCCGTCGATTTTCATGACCAGCGTCCATCCTCCACCTCTGCAACCCTCAGGGTCATCAGTCATGTGACAGTAAACATAGATCTTCTTATTATTCACTCGAATTGGGTAAGCTTTATTTTCTTGTGACCTGTGGTAAAGCCGTTTTTTCTTAGTGTTACGTGTTACTCCGCGTAACTGTTAATTTTCTTCTGAGTAAGTGAAAGAATAGCTTTTTTTAATTGAGTAAGAAGGCCGGATAGAAGGTATTTGGCGTACACACCGAGAATTTAATGAAACTTAAGCATATCCATGCATCTCTTCCTTTTATCCTCTTTGTTGCATGAGCTAATAGCGCAGGGTAGTACGGCGTTTTGCGGCCCAACTCACGCTATTGCGCACCGCCTTCATCCGGAGAATTTTGGTCAAATTGTTTTTCAATAAAAATTGTTATTATTACACGATAAAACTTTTTAAGGTCTCCTAGATAGACCTGATAGCAGAGAACTGATTAAAAAATAAACCAAATAATCGACAGCGCGCTCCTCCATAGAACCTTTGATAGACTCATTTACACAAGAGAAAATACTTATCTTTTGTCTTCGTCGATATTATTACTCAATCTGTAGTGTTGGCATTTTTTTACTGTTTGATTTCCATTCTTATAATTACGTTAAATGTTGTAACGGACTTCTCGATTGCTACCATCAGCGCTTTTCCATGAGAAAATTATCTATGCTTCAAAGTTAAACACCTCTTGCTAACTGAGTGCGAGGTCTGTGCTGTAGGTTATGGACCAAGTATTTATCAAGCGTGGGCCCTTAAATCCGAGTGGGAAAAACGAGATTCCGTAACTTATAGTAACGACAAAGAAAAAGAGATTAGTAAGATAATTAAGATACCTCTGAGTTCTAATAGAGGTAATGGAGGGCGAAGATTTCAATTCAAACAAAATTTTGAATTTAGTAGGCCGTACAGTGAAATACAGCCCATTAAACTGACCAATCATAGCGTACGTATTAACTGGGAGATACGATAAATATGGGTTATTTGCCGGCTGGGAGGTCCGTATGGTGAAAAACTGTGACCGAGGTCTTGAAAATACTGCCCGAGGCCGTAGGCCGAGGGCAGCATTTTCAAGACCGAGGTCACAGTTTTTCACCATACGGACCGACCCTTAGCCGGTAAATAACATATTTATTGTTTTTAAACTTGACGAAATTCTCTCCGAAAGAACCCGAATGATTTAGAGCTGTTAATACGGCAAGATCTTCCATAAACTGAACAATTTTTGAGCGAGTAAATGGTAGTTAAAATAGAGGTGAAGCAAATTAAAGAGAGATGCCTCAGCGAAACATTTTCATTTCCGTAACGATAAAGGTGATTTAAAAGGCTTCCAAACAAACTTTGAAACATTATTTTTACAAGTATCTGTCACAATCTGACACCTGTCAATTAGAGAGCGCGTAAGAAAAAAAAAAAGCATAAGAGCATTTGAAAAACAACGGAACTAGTTCGGCAAGGACTGTATATGTCACGACAATGTTTTCTTCAAAATCAGTCAATAATCTAACGGAAAGTATTATTCACTCTCATCGACGATTCATTCATGTACGAAGATTTACCTCTGTTCATTAAGTAAACGGCGAGGAATGTAATTGTGAGTAAATTCAACTTTTTTATTTTGAAGTTGTGAGAGTTCGCTCGTTTGTTTGCTGCAATGGAGTGTGTAAATCTGGTCTTTCCTTCACAAAAACTAAATTCGAACGGCACACTCCAACGAGACGCAAGGGAATTTAATGCGGCCTTTTCTCAAAAAATTCCTTCAGTTTCTGTTGTGTAATTTACGGTACAAATGTCCAAATTGAACGGAATTGGAAAGACTCACCGGGAGCCTATATTTGTTGTAGAACTTAAATTAAAACTTTGCTCGCTCTTTCTCTACTAACAATTTTCTCGAGAAAATTCAGATATTATATTAAAGTTCCATCGTTCAGTTTAACTGTAATCAAATACCTCACGTTTTAACTTTCTGGGTACTTTTTGTGAACGATTAAAATTAATTGCAGACAGTTTTTAGGCCGCTTGTCAACCAACGTAATGACACTATTGTTTATACAAATTCATTCTGAAACCAATATTTTTCTGTCAACCAAAGTGATTTGAGAGAGAGAAAAGAGAGGATTCATAAGTTATTTATCGGCTTGAGGTAGTGACCGACGTGTTTGCTTAAAAATACAGCCCAGCCAGAAAACGAGGTATATTTATGAAAAATGACAACGAAAGTTGGAATGTACTTGGCGACTCACGAAAGCGTTACCGTGGCCCTAGGCAGAGATAGGAAAATACTGACCGGGTAAAGAACCAATCAGATTGCAGGATTCGTTACCGTGCCCTCTAAAAAAACAATAAAAGGTGTTATCACACCACAACCTTTGTATTAAAGCATCCTTTATTGATCGTCTTTTTCCTCTATCTCTTAGGTGGCAGTAATGGTGAGTTTTTACCGTAGTATATTATTTTTGTTCTTACTCCTCAACTCCAACCAAGCTATCGATAAGAATTATCAATAATGACTTACCCTTGGTTTTCTAAAATCTCTTTACAAGAATGAAAGACCAGACCTATAATAAGATGAAGAACAGAATATCAAAGGTTATGCGCATATTGCAGATTTTATGAATGCAAAGCCCAATCTGATGATGTATCTATCCTGATACGCGTACTGCTCTGGATGTTTAAGATTAGTTCAAAACTGATCAATTCTAACTCAGTAAATGTCAATCGATGTGAGTGAATTTTTTGAATAATGCTGGTTGCTTAAGAAGATCTCGTAGTATTTTTTATTTATTTATTTCAATCTGTAACCAAGTACTTATTTAAATCGACGTTAGGCGGAGCGAGGGGAGGAGTAAGGTGGTGAAAAGTGATAACTTTATCGTGTGCAGTGAACAAAGTAGATTGTTGTGTATTTGCAAGCTGAAAAGTGGGAAAACACATGATCATTTCGATCTTGTAAAAAGTTCAAACGTTGTTGGGAATACTTTCTTTTCTTTCGTTTTACAAAGCAATGCAAGACTTTAGTCAAGTTTACCTTTGCATGTTCGTCCATCTCCAGAGTATCCAGGTTTACACGAGCAGTTATAGAATCCCTCGGTATTGATGCACACAGCATCAGCACTGCAGCCATGTGATCCCTCGGTACACTCATTGACATCTGAAAATGTTTCTTTATCTTAATTGTCAATAACATATTCAATATTTTTCAACATTCGATCAAAAAGATAATCATCTAGCATTGCCTTTGTCCGCCAAACGAATACGCTCTTAATTTCAGGAAACAATAAACACGGCCTAGAATTAGCTTTTTCATGCAATTTTTCTGGATAAGATCCACTTAATGGGTAGACTGCGCATGTTTAGTCTGCGTCTGCTGAAAGACGATCTTTTTTTTACACGACTCTGGATCGTTTTGTAGGTTTTGATCAACCAAATGATACTAAGGTTTACCTTTGTCGCAGTTTTGACCTTTGAATCCAGCAGTACACATACAGCGAAATCCCTTGTCGGTAAAACCGCTTTGACAGATGGCGTTGTTCTTGCAATGGTTTTTAACGCATGCGCTCTGAAGCCAAAAAGAAGAAATATGTATCACCATGATAAAAATAAATTGGTTGGTAATTGACTATTTTCAGATTTATCTCTCTCATTTAAATTTATAAGGCTAATAGATAAAACTAAACTAGAAACAAAAGGGTGCTTAGTTTGTTACACGGTAACAATGATAATGACGATAATGATGAAAATTATGATGTGATGAAAATGTAATGATAATGATAATAGTAATGAAAATGTTAGTGATAATTATAACGATAACGATGATGATAATCTTGATGATGACAAAATTGATGATGCCGGATATTGATATAAAAGTGCAATAATTTAAAATTTTGCATCAGTTTGATGTTATAACCATAAAAGTATTTGCTCTTATGAAATGGTAAATTTTAAATGAAGTGGCAACTACCTCAGCTGCATGGTAGAAATAATTCTCTTCCTTCTTCAACTCGTCTTCATGTCCTTCGTGAGTAGCGTTATTCAGTTCACATTTGTAGTTTCCATTTCCATCCACTCGTTTTTCAAGATTAATGCTGACGCAGTTGGGTTCCATAAAACATACGTTTTCACAAAACTCCTTTTTCATAACCTCAGCGATCCGAATCACGTGGTTTATGAGACGTTTGCCGTTAAATGCTTTTTCAGGCGTAAACTCCAAAATGCGGCATTGGTCTGTGTCAGAGAAGTCTTGGGAATTTTGAAAAATTCATAAATAAACAAAAAGATTAGTAGATAAAAAAAGATGATGATACTGATAATTTAAATACTGTCAGTTTATATTTTTCTTGATAAAATACAATGATAATAAAATTATTATAACAAATTTTCATAAGCTCTCTATGTTTCATCCGTCTCGATATTTCACATTCCTCATTTTAACCCATTCATCCATTTTCCTTCCTCTTCGGTTTATTTTGGCCTCAAGGTGTTTTTGTTTCATTTCTCGGTCGCATCTATCTGTCCTGCCACCCGCAGAACATCTATTATTAATACGTCGACGAAACGCGTCTTAGGGTTAGGTTAAGCTGCCCACACTAACAGAGAACTTTTGCAGTCTTTATTGCGCTACAGCTTCATTTAAAGACTTCTCGTTCTGCGATTGGATCACTATTACAAAGGTTACATATCGATTAAGAGTCAGAAATATATTTATATTCCTTGGGCATGAAAGCAATTGAGTATTTATTTGAAGAAAAGTTGACTTAAAAAAAACCGGTGCGAGCAAAGATGAGCTGTCCGAATGAGGATGAACTATTCTTAAGTATAAACTATTCATTGTTATTCATTAAGAACATAAAAAATCAAACAACAAACTCACTAAAAATGGGCTAAAATGGCGAGTAATAGAAGTATAGAGCAAAACAGTCCCAGAAAACACGCATATTACCAGCAGTTTAGCAGCATAAACTGATGTTTATAATCAATTTTACCACCTCGAAATTCACCTGTTTGAGCACTTGAAAGAAGTGACATCTAAAAGATGCGGTTTTATTGTGCCTAGAGTTTCAACGATGAAGGTGAAAAGCTAAAACAGCTCTTAAAACAAACAGCAGGCGCTAAACGCCAACTATAATAAGGGAAGAATAATTTTCTCTTCGTAGCTACCGTTTAAAAACTGACCTTGCGACTTGATAGAAGCCGAAAACAGAAGGCATAGGGGTAACAGATGATAGGAAAAAATCGAATTCTTCATATTTCAGATCGCACTCTGAGGCTGAATTCTTAAAAGACGTGTAAGCTGTTGTAAAAAGTCCGCATCAAAATTTGGTTCGTGACTCCATCTTCCTGACTCCCTTTCAACAAAGGAAACTTGAAAGTTACCTTACTGTTTTCTTCCCAATATAATATATTTTGTCTATGTGCCAGTCCGTAATTAATGCATTGAGTCCACATAACGAAACCATTGAAATGACTTGACATGACGTCCTCACAAGTTGATTGATGATTGATTTCTTCACCAGACAGAAGAAAAAGTCTGAAGATCGATTTTTCTAGATTAACCAGGAGAGCAAATGGGAAAAACGTTATGCTAATAATTCTCCATAAAATTAGAAAGATACGAATCTTATTTTCCCCCTTTTGGCCTGACATTTAACTTCCGCCTAAGAGTTATTGCAGTGAAAACCAGTCGACTGCCGCGTGCTAGAGCTCCGTGAAAATGTTCTGTAACTTTTGATTTCTAGTCATGGATTCTCTTTATTATTTGGATGGATGAGATAGTTAAACATCTACAATAAACGTAAATTCCTACTCATCAGACTAGCTCATGACAAGAATACGCTAAAATCGAAAATGTTCCAAGTTAACTGACGGAATAATCCTTCGACTTTTCGTTTGTGTCGTTTTGTTTTGTTTCTGCACCGTTTTCTCATAATCTACTTCTTTTCAGCACGGAATAGAACCTATAATTAAATAAATTTTATTCGGCGTTATCAAAAATATGTTCATAAGGATGCATTGTGAACATTGTGAAAGGTGACTTGTCTTTATCATGGATTGTGCGAGTGGTTTAGTGAGAAGGAGAAGGCAGATGAATTAATATGCAAAGTTTGGTGAGAAGCATATTTTGACAAGTTTCTCTTTTATTTAAATAAATGCACTCGACTTTCTAGATTATGGAATCACAAATGCCAAGTTTTATTTAGTTTCCTTTGAATTTTTTTCCTTTTTTCTTAGTACTAGAATTATATTTTACACAGGAAGTTTTAATCAATAGGACAAATATTTAAATACTCCCGTAATAACCTAGGTATTAGCTAATTTTCTTGGATTTCGCCTCTTAGATGTTCCATTATTAAGGATGGCGCCATAGAGTTAAAACCCGATTAAGACGCGCTCCTGCGTTATGTTTTCATAGAGAGTCTTTTTGTTTTCTGCCTTCAAGATCACTAGAAATCCTAAATGAAATAATAATCAGTGGTCGAACCGTCGTTTGCTATAGTTCGTATTCACATAACGGTATTTGTTCTTGAGTTAAAACGCTGCAAAAGGAGATGCTCCCTTGCGGTACTTTGGCTTTTTTTTCTTTTTTTTTTTTTCTTCTTCTTTTTTTTTTTTTTTAATTTGCTTAGTTTGCCACGGTGTAATCACCCACAGTTTTTCCACTATGTGAAATTCTACCTGCCGATCATTGCGGTTTCCGCAAATGTTTGTTTTCTGCCCCCTAACTTCCATCAACTGGCTATAAGAACGGCAACTTTCAACCTAATCTTAGGAAATTCTTCCTAGGGAAACGCGAAGAATCTCGTTCAAAAGATCTTTCTTCTTACCCCAAAAAGTTATGTCATAAAATAGAACTTCAACAAGATTGACATCTGAGTATGTAAACTTTCAAATATATCGACTTCTTTCCCCCGGTGCTTTTTCTCTGTCGACCTCTTTTTTCAGGTGCAGAAGATCTATGGATATTACGGATATTGTTGCTGGAGGCTTTTTTTTGGTTTGTCTAATAGACCTTTTTACATAACAACAGGCGATCGTATTGAGACTCCATGGTTGTTTTCGTGTCTTGATATTTTTAAAGTCCGCGCTAAGTTTGCCTCGAAATTGCTTACGTAGCACTGATCACTCTACTGTCTTAAATTTTTTGTCATAATTTGGATTTCATGAATGTCATGGTTGAGACACAAATGATGCGGTATAATATTGGATTCATGCAAATCATAAAAGCCTGTAGAGCAGGTGTCGATTTTAAAACAATACAAAAGCAGGCGGGGGTAAACACGCTTTGAGCGCAGAGCGAGTCATGTGCGAGAAGAGGAGAGCGAAAAAAAATATCATCTTGCAGAGTTCTAATTTATATACCATAGTTAGAAGATAAATTAAAACTCTGATTTCAAGGAGATAAGTGACAGCTTTTGATGATAATCGTGATCGAATGTCTTAGTGATAGTAGGGAAATAAAGCATGTGTGGAATGGCCTCATGGTGTCGTGGCAGGATTTTCATCGGTAGTGATCCTTCGATGAAAATGGAATAGTATTGAGTGCAGTTAGAAGCTGTTTGTAAGGGGAAACCAAACATTAATGGATGGGACTGCCACATAAAATAGTGGGTTGCTCGGTGAAAAATTCGAATTATGTATTCTTACTGAAGATTAGTCAGGGCATGATCAAAGGAAACAAATATCCTAAAGTTCAAGCGAACAAAACAAAGCATAATCTAAAAATAAACACAATAAAAATAATGGTTTCTTTTTTAAAATCCTTTCTTCACTATAATCACTAAAAATATTTACAAATATTATGATAAAATCCTTAAAAAGCTGAGAAATACACTAAAATGTCTAATAAAAATCTTCGAAAAACTAATGGATGCACGCTTCGTTTATATTTACTTCTAACACACCCTAACATCTAAAAAGGCAGAGCCCTGCCGTTCCCAGAAGCCACGAGCACGAATGTGGAGCCGTGCATCCGCTGCTTTGTTCGCACTAGGTGTTAGCTCTTCTCCGCTTATCTCCTGAAGTACTGGTTCAATTTGGACGTCAGTGCAAACCTTATTTAGCATTTCGGCTTCTAAATCACACAGTCCGTCATGTCTTTGAAAGATGAAGCCTCCATGTCTGCATACCATGGCGTGATCTACACCAAAGAAATCTCCACACTCACAAGTAGACGGGGTGTCGCTCACTTGCCAATCATATCTCAGATGAATGGCGTCTTTGAAAGGGTAACTGTAAGCCACCTAGACAGCTAGATGCCCCTTTCTCCGCAGCAAGGTCGGTAGCTCTCTTGGTTTTTTTCAGGAAAGGCATTCTTCACTTCCTCTAGATCTTCTCTATGGCGCGCATCTTTATCTCTACCTTTACATTGCTGTAGCGCTCTAGTTGCGTCATCGTCCGGGAGCTCGTGCGACTGCGTCGCTATCTGTCTGACTAGTGGTTCAGTTATCGCAATTGAAGCTTCGTATTCCGAGGCTACAATATGACATAGGTTTGTGATCCCAGGACAACCCATCCTTACAGGTTATGGTAACAAATCACACTCAACTACCGTGCAGGTGTGCCCTGTGATAACAGGAATAGGCGATCTTCAATATCGGATAATGTTCGAAGATAGAAGAAGGAAGATGGGAAGCTCACCATGTTTCAACCCGAATGTGAAGGCTGCGTATATAGCCTGTGGATACATCGCAGTAAATTCTACCAGCTTGACAATTTGATCGACCCATTCCTAGTTTTTTCCGTTCACGTACTCCTCCAGGTAGGTTCTAAAGCCTAAGACAGCGCCCAGATGCTTCTGGCCTTGCGTGGATATGTTAATTGCAATAACATATCATATAGCATATAACAGTAATAATAATAATAAAAGTGATGATAATAATAATAATTTCCAGAGATAAAGGAACAATACTCTTAAGACGTTTATGATTTCAAACTCGCTAGTCTACGTTCAATTTAAACAGAAGAAATTCTACTTCATGATGGCTTTTCGGCTTAAAGTTTAGGAAGTTAATTGTGTCCCTTATCACTGTACCAGAATGTACCCCATGGCTTTGATGTGCTTGTTTCCATTATCTGGCGAGCGCGTTGCCTCATTTCCACACGTGTTGGAATCATCATGTCGACCTCCTGTGCCAAAACCAATTCGGGAATCACAGGAGGAACAGTCATTCTGCTGGTTAGCGGTGATGCCGATTCTTGCTTTAGATTGATAAGTGTTGTCTCCCACTGCATTGAATCCTTCCTTATTGCAGTGAGGCTGCAATGAGGCCTGTGAACCAACCAGCGTCTTCCACGTGCCAGGGCCCAGTGTGGTGTGCCGGTATTGACCGTCAGCGATCAGTGAGTAAAGTGAGTTGGCTTGCTTATTGATGACAATAAATCTGAGCTGATTATCGATCTTCATACCGAGACAGATCTTGGAGAAGGATGTGTTCCAGTAGGTCGGTAGCTTCGTCTCTTGTGAGTCAAAGCCAGTCTTGCTTCCTGGAAGGTTGTAAGCAATTCTGTTGCTCCAAAACTGGGAATCGTAATGAAATGTGCTCTGAAATTTATGAAAAATAAGAAAATTTTTTATTTTTATTTTCAATAAAGATATCAGTAATAGCCTGTTCCATGCTCCTACTTAGTGGAGACAAGCAAGGGACTTTCGACGACCCCTAAAGCTTTCCAGGAAAATAGCCGTAGATTTCGCCCATCCCCTGTCGCTTCTCCGCACCTTCTTTAATCAACAGTGAATTTCTTGGCGGATAAGTTGTTACCTTATTGCCATTAATCTTCACGATCGGCGTCCATCCTCCATCTCCGCATCCAAAATCTCTCATGTAACAGAAAACAGAAATTGGCTTGTAGTCTAAGTGCAGGGTAACCTCACCACTTTTTTCCGATCTATGAAATAAAGAATCTTCTTAAATGGAGAAATTCAGTTCAAACTTGTCGAAAGCCATGGCTTCCATGAACTCAGTAAATGACACAAAGTTCTTTTCGATTAGGCGATTCCTATCAAGAGAAAAGCTAGTTTGAAAGTTTATTCTCAGGTTTTCTATGCTTAACGAAAGATCAATTTCAGAATTATCAGTATTACTACTAGTATTCTGCTCTGGCTCTCTTTTTGTCCGAGAATGATTGACTTACACATTCCGGTCAAAAATTTCCTTGCATGTCGAAGCTGAAAAAAAGGAAAGATATGTCAACAGCAATGAACCTCTTAAGAAAAGAGGATCGGATGGTGTTTTGAAATTCTCCAAGGCGGAAATTTACACGTAGAACGGGGAATATGTAATGTTCACACACACACACACACACACGCGTGCGTGCACGCACGCACGCATACATACATATATATATATATATATATATATATATATATATATATATATATATATATATATATAAATGTATATATATATATGACAGAAAGCTACCGTAACACTGCAGGAGAAATGTTACCCAAAAGGCAGATACTTCCAACTCCATAGTATCCTGATTTACATGTACAGTTGTACGATCCCTTAGTATTGTTGCACACAGCATCAGCACTGCAGTTTTGTGTTCCTAGAGCGCACTCGTCGATATCTGAAAAGACTCTCCTTTAATTAGAACTTCTTTAATGAAATTAACTTTAAAACTAATATAAACAACAAATGGACACTTGCGTTGAATCCGATGTCTTCAGAGTCTTGAAGTTTTGCTGCAGCTCTCTTGACCATCCAAGAGTGCCATCAACCCATTTGGGAACTGATTATTGAGCGCGAATGTAATACAGCGGGCTTCACCTTTTAAAGGACTTTCGGAAGGTGCCGATAATACTCTGCTGATTCCTCTTCTATTTAAATCTTCTGTTCGTCTTTTTCATAGAGTATATAATTTTTAAAAGTACAAAGCTAAATCATACCAATAACAAGCAACATATATTTACATTTATCAATAATTAGTTAATTAGCATTAGACTCTGGAACTAGGCTCTGTTTTACCTTTGCAAGTCCATCCATCTCCAGTAAATCCTGGTTTGCATTTGCAGCGATACGATCCCTTGGTATTGTTGCACATAGCATCAGCACTGCAGTTGGGTGTTCCATCGGCACACTCGTTTACATCTGTAAAATTCAAGGGAACCGATTAAGTGCGGAAAACCCTGAAGCACATGACTAGTTGTTATCATTTTTTGGCTTGAGATTTGTGTCTTTAGTTTCCATTCCCTTCTTATTTAAATAAAATGAGAGCTTTGGTCACGTTTACCTTCGCAAGTCCGTCCATCCCCAGAATATCCACGTTTACATGAACACTTATAGGAACCTTTGGTATTGTTGCAAACAGCATTTTCACTGCAGTCTTGTGTTCCAGCACACTCATCGATATCTGAAAATACTCTTTTTTCATTAGAATGTCTTCATTACAGATTTAAACACGAGCTAACGGCCGGTTTGGCATGATAGGGATTACCTTCCTTACAGCTTGGACCTTTGAACCCAGTGAGGCACAAACAGCGATATCCTTTGTCAGTAAAACCACTTTGACAAGTTGCATTGTTATCGCAAGGGTTATCAACACAAGCGCTCTGAAGCCAAAAAAAGAAATGGTAGCAATCTCACTATCATACGTTAAAAATATTATTAAAATGGAAACGAGCAGTATTTGAACCAACAATAATGGTAATACTAGAGATAAAAATATTCACAGTCATATTGGAATAAAAGTAACAATTGCAACGCTTATAACCGGAAAACTGGGTTTTTTTTTTTATCCCACTTAAAATGAGTATTTGCTAATGATGCAACACCTACCTCAGCTGCATGATAAAAATAACGTTCTTTCTTCTTCAGGTCGTGTTCGTGTCTTTCGTGAGTAACATTATTCAATTCGCATTTGTACCCACCATGTCCACTCACTCGTTTATCAAGATTAATGCTGACGCAGTCGGGTTCCATATAACACATGTTCTCACAAAAATTCATTGTCAGAACTTCAACGATGCGAATGACGTGGTCCATAAGACGTTTGCCGTCAATTGCTTTTTCAGGCGTAAACTCCAACACGCGGCATTGGTCTGCGTCAGAAAATTCTTTGAAATTTATTAAAGATATAAGAAAAAGGAAAACACTTGTAAAACATATGACAATAGGAGACGTCAAGACGATGATAACAATAAAAATGGTAATAATGATAATGGTTAGGTCTAGTAATGAGGTTAAGCATTTATTGATAGTTTCACCGTTGGAATATATTTATTTCAATTCATCCATCCATTTTCTTCCCTTTTTTTCTTCCATTTTAGTTTTCAGGTTAATACCTTTCTAGATAAGTTACGGACAATTATCCGTACTGCCATCTGCAAAAAAACTTGCAGATGATAATTAAATTGCACAAAAAATGCTCATATTTAAGTAAGACAAATTTCCATTCAAAAATTCCACAAAAATAAAAAGTAAATTTTCTCAGTAAAGACGAAATTCATTCATTTAAAAGGATTTAATTAGTAAGGTGGATTGAATCGTTGAAAAATTATCTTTGAAATAAACCAGATCAACGAACAAAGAATTTTTGCAAAGAGCCTGTCACCGCAGAAGATCTTTATTGCAAAACGTCTTCTTCATCCGATCAAATTACTTCTCAAAAGCTACATATCTTGCTGGAATCACAACTTTGTCGATATTCCCTGACGTTGGAAGTTATTTACTGGAGAAAAAGTTAACCACAACTGAGGCAAAAATCTAACTTTACCGGCGCAATAAACACAAAAACCACTCCAGCTGACACAAATGAAAAGACTGAGCGGCACAACAAAAGACGACGAAGACGACCACATAATTTACGAGTGTAAACTTATCACATGTTTGAATACAAAATATAAATAAAGAGGTGATGAAGAGGTAGAAAATATTACAATGTACCAGCTTGGATGACGAACCCGATAAAAAAAAAGATAATTATAAAAAAAAAAAAAATAACAACGCAAAAAAAAAAAAAAAAAAGAGAAATGAAAACCATTCGCAATCAATTTTTCATAGAGGCACTCATACAAACTATTTGGCCAAGTATCTTTCCCTCACTAATAATTTACTTGATTAACAAGTTTAAGGAAATGTTAAGCTATCTTTAAACAGTTTCCTATTGTGGAGATAAATAACAAAACCTCCTTCAAACATATAACATGCAGGTTTTAAACAATAGCTATGATTATGAAGGACTAATGTCCCTTCTCTATTCCCCATCATAAATGAGTAATAGTGAGGCTAACCTTGTGATGAGACATAAGCAAGTATCATGAAGCACAAAAGTAACAGAGCAAAGATAAAAATCGAATTCTTCATCACATGGATCTCCAAGTTTCTGCGACCGACTTCTCGAATTATGTGCAAATTGATATGAGATATCTTATTTGGATTCTTTTTGTTATGGTAAAAGCTTTCTGGTTTTTTTTTAACCAATGAGACCTGGGCGAATCCTTATTGTTCTTCGTTTTAATTTGATATCTTTAGCCATTAGTCCAGCATGAAAACAATTAATTTTAATAATTAATCGAACGGACGTAACAGTGGTTAAAGTCTAAAATTCGGTTTCCATATTCTTAGCAAGAAACTAAACAGAAAATATAAATGCTTCTGATGCTTTACTTGGCTTTCATTGGTAGAAATAGGAATGCAACTACCCACTACCTTACATTCACATTTTTTTCGCACGGCTTTCATGGGTTTGTTTCCATTTTCATGGCGCATACGTAACTTTTTTTTTGCCGCACGTGTTGAATTCATCCTTGTGTCGTTCTCTACCAAAGCCACAACTGGAGTCACAGGCGTTGCAACTGCTACTTGGTTGGCATTGAAGCCATTTCTGTCTATCCTACGTTGAAATATTAACAACATGAAAAACGAGCAGCATTTAAAGCAATATTAACGATAACGCAAGAGACAAAAGTATTGGCAATGATATTAGAATTAAAGAAATAATTTCAACCTTTTATGACAGGGAAAATAGTTTTATTTTTTCTCTTGAAATGATTATTTGTTAATGATACAACACCTGCCTCAGCTGTATGATAAAAATAATGATGATGATATGACGGGCCTGGATTTTTTTTTTCAGATCCTATTTTCAACCATTTGTTTCAGTAGTGTTCTTAGCTGCGAGGATCTCTTAATTTCATCTCTTCACCGCAGTGCAAATATATGAATTTCATATATCTAAAATCATCATTCACTACTTGGATGGTTTAATTGGACCCAACACATTGACTAGCTCCCACTTGGCTTGTTAGCTCAGTTGGTAGAGCGCTGCACCAGTATCACAGAGGTCATGGGTTCAAATCCCTTATGGGCCTAATTTTTTTTTTCAGGTCCTATTTTCAACTACTCGTTTCAGTAATGTTCTTAGCTACTAGGATCTCTTAATTTTATCTCTTCACCGCAGTGCAAATATATAAACTTCATATATCTAAAATCATCAAAAATAATGATATTTCTTCTTCACATCGCGTTCTTGTCTTTCGTGAGTCACATTATTCAATTCACATTTGTACCTCCATGACCACTCACTCATTTATTAAGATTAATGCTGTCACAGTCAAGTTCCATAAAGTACATGCTCTCATAAAAATCCATTGACATGATTTCAACGATGCGAATCATGTAATTTATAAGACGTGTTCCATCAAATGCTTTTTCATGAGTAAATTCCAACTATCGACATTGGTTTGCTAAAGAGAAGTCTTAGAAATTTAGGAGATAAAACACTCACACACACATAAATATATGTTTATCAGTTGAGATTATCTATCTGAATATTTTATTTATTTAATTTAATTTTATTTATTTAAACAGTTTATCCGTCTGAATATTTAAGTATTATTAATTGTTAAAGTCATCCATCCATTTCTGTTCATATTCAGACTATTTAAAACCCCTTTGGGCACTTGTCTTCCATTTCAATTTCTCAGTCGCAATTATCTGTGCTGCCACCCGCGGGAAACTCCCAAATAGCAATTAATTTCCACAGAAAATGTAAATATTTAGGTAAGAAATTGACTTTCCAAAATTCCCCCAAAATTAAGAGAAATAAATTTATTCAACTAAAACGCAAGTTCTTAGTTTTAATTAGTTAAGTGGATTGAATTGTTGAAGGAATCAATGACCAATTAACTTTTGCAAAGAGTATACACTGTAGGAGAGCTTCATCGAATTAACATGCAGTTCTTCAGCCGATTAAATTACTACACAAAGCTACATAACTATCTTAACAGGTAAATTTGTTGATATTTCCTGCCTGGAGTAGTAATTTGTTTGAGAAAAAGGTGAGAAAAAATGAGAAAAACAGATCTGACCTGGCAGCACAAAATAACTATTGCAGCAGACACAAACAAGAAGAGCGGCATCAAAAAAATAATAATAAGAGAGAGAGATGATGAAAGAGGTGGATAATAAGAGAGAGAGATGATGAAAGAGGTGGATAATAAGAGAGAGATGATGAAAGAGGTGGATAGAGATGGATAGATAGGTAGAAAATATTTCAACCGATAACAGGTGACAGAAACGCAAGTCCACGAACATCATTGGTCTCTGTAAAAAATTGAATCGACCGCGTAAGAAGGCAAAATAGCTGAGAACTAACAGAACTAATTATTATGTATTAGCCGATACATCACGCTGCCACCCGGTATTATAAAATTGATTGTTCAGTTTTTCCGTGGTTAACATGCGCTGAGTGTCAGTCGGCGGTGTGATTCCTATTTCCTTCCTTTGTCATGGTTGTCAAATATTAGTCACTGCTACCGACAACAGTCATCGTTTCAGGACAACTTTCGTCCAAACAATCAGATAACGAACGATCAAATCGAACTCAACGGTAAGATTCTATTTTGAAAAAAATATTTTGCGCAGAAATTCATTTTATCTTTTGCAAAAAATTAAAATGTTTTTAGGGCAAGGCACCTTTGAGAGGCTTAAATAAAGTGCTCGAGTTAAAATGGTTTTAAATGATTCAATGGTATGATGCTCCTGGCTACGTGTGAAAACTCATTAAAAGTCAATTTGGATCAGAAATTAGAAACTCTTAATCACTTCTGATAACATCTTCAGAAAACAACGTTGCATCAGTTTGAACTGAGTGTTTTATTAGTTATTACCCTTTAACCTACATATACATATTTTAGGCCTTTGTGGGCGTGGAGCGAAAATACTTCCTTCAGTGCGTGATCAGATCATGACCTCCTTTGACGTACAGTTTGCGACGAAATATGAATACATCAAATATGTCTTCATTTCCAATTTCTACTTCGAATTGGCTTTGCACAATTAAAACTTCTAAGACTATATTAAAAACAAAAGTTATATTTAAGACAAATTGGACAAAGGAGGAGGTATTTTCGAACCCGTTTTATAAGCTGGTGAGCTTTAGGATTCTACATTTTCTGATTCATGATGGCTTCTCGGCTTTAACTTTGGGGAGTTAACTGTGTCCCCTGTCACTGTACCAGGATGTACCCTATGGCTTTGATGTGCTTGTTTCCATTATCTGGCTGGAGCGTTGCCTCATTTCCACACGTGTTGGAGTCATCATATAGACCTCCTGTGCCAAAACCAATTCGTGAGTTACAGGAGGAACAGTCATTCTGCTGGTTAGCGGTGATGCTGATTCTTGCTTTGGAAAAACTAGGGCTGTCTCCCACCGCATTGAATCCTTCCTTACTGCATTTGGGCTGCAAGGAGGCCTGTGAGCCAATCAGCCACTTCCACGTTTCACGGCCCAGTGAGGTGTTGCGGTATTTCCCATCAGCAATAAGGGAGTGGAGAGAGTCGGCCCGCTTGTTGATGACGATGAATCTGAGCTGATTACCGATCTTCATACCAAGACATATCTTGGAGAAGGATGTGGTCCAAAAGGTCGGTAACTTTGTCTCTTGTAAGTCAAAGCCAGTCTTGCCTCCTCGAAGGTTGTAAGCACTTCTGTTGCTCCAAAACTGGGAATCGTAATGGAATGTTCTCTGAAATTCATAACAAAGAAAAAAATTTGTGTTTTTATTTTCAATAAGATCTCAGTAATAGCTTGTTCCAAGCTCCCCACTAAGCGAGGGCAAACAAGCAACTCTTTACGTTTCTTCAGGGAAATAGCCGCAGATTTTGCCATCCACCTGGCCGCTTCTCTCTCATCAGTGAATTTGCTCGCAGATGAATTTTTACCTCACTGCCATTAATCTTCATGATCAGCGTCCATCCTCCATCTCCGCATCCAAAGTCTCCCATGTGACAGAAAACAGATATTGGCTTTGAGTCTAAGCGCAGGGTAACCTCGCCACTCGTTTTCGATCTAGGAAGTAGAGAATCTTAATAAAAGAAGAGATTCAGTCCAAACTTGTTGAAAACCATGGCTTCCTTGTATTCAGTAAATGATATAAAGTACTTTTCGATTAGGCGATTCCTTTCAAGCGAGAGGCTAATGTGGAAGTTTATCATCAAGGTTTCTATGCTTAGCGCAATATTATTTTCAGAATTATTATTATTAATAGTACTAGTATTTTCATATTCTCTCATTAAATTCCGCTCCGGATTTGTTCTTGTAAGTGAATAATTGACTTACACATTCCGGTCGAAAATTTCCTTACACGTCGAAGCTGAAAAAAAAAGATAGCGTATGTCAAAAGCAATAAATCCTTAAAGTGAAAAAAGACAGGATGGTGTTTTGAAATGCTCTCAAAGGGAAAATCTACATGGTCAATAGGACATACATAAAGTTCTTGGATTGTTGATTGGAACTTGCATTGTTAGCGGTGTCTAATGCGCTAGATGAGAATAAGAGCAGCAGCGCCGCGAATTTAAGCAGCATCCCAAACCATCGCGGCCTCGCCGTTTTCACTCAAGCCGCACGACGCTTCAAATGCACACCATATAAGACTGCTATATTCGCAGGCAAACGTTTTCACGTCCATCAAGAAGTTAGCTTGTTTTTAGTTTGAATTCTCGGTAGTTTCTAACAAGGCATTTGTCGAAGTTTTCATTGATTTAAAATAAAATCTTTATCTCGATATACATAATTAATATAAACGAACTTTTCATTACAGTAGTCTTAACAGACAATAACAGTACAAAAACTAGTTTAAGAAATACAGCAGGAGAAATGTTACCCAAACGGCAGATATTTCCATCTCCATAGTATCCTCCTTTGCATGTACAGTTGTACGATCCCTTAGTATTGTTGCACACGCCATCAGCACTGCAGTTCGTTTTTCCTGTTGCACACTCGTCTATATCTGAAAAGACCCTCCTTTAATTAGAACGTCGTCTCTGCTATGAATTTTAAAACTAATGCTGATTTCAAACTAAAGTGTAAAAAGCGAATGAAGACCAACGTTGGATTCGATGTCTCGAGAGTTTTGCAGTTTTACTCCAGTTCTCTTAGCCATGGAAGAGTACCATCAACCAGTTTGGGGTATGGATCATTCAGCGAGATTATAATATACCGGATCTAAACTTAGTCACGTTTACCTTCGCAAGTCCGTCCATTTCCAGAATATCCAGGTTTACATGAACAGTTATAAGAACCTTTTGTATTGTTGCAAACAGCATTTTTACTGCAGTCTTGTGTTCCTCCAGCACACTCGTCGATATCTGAAAATATTCTTCTATAATGAGAACGTCATCATTGCAGATGTGAAAAAAGCTAAATTTATTGAGACCTACGTGGGATCCGACATGATACTCCTACAATTTTGGAGCAGCTTTTTAGCAAAGAGTCAGTTAAGAGCTACATAGTTCTTGCGTGAGTTTATAATAAATCGGACCTAAACTTTTACAGGTACCTTTCGAAGTTGTGTATGAGACTGTAGTCAACAGGAGCATACGACCGTTTGACATGACAGGCGTTACCTTTCTTACATCTTGGACCTTTGAATCCAGCGGTACACAAACAGCGATATCCTTTGTCAGTAAAACCGCTTTGGCAAGTAGAATTATTGTTGCAAGGGTTATCAACACAAGCGCTCTGAAGCGAAAAAAATATTATACGTTGAATTATTAATAAAATGGGAATCAAGCAGCATTTAAACTAACAATAATGATAATGTGAATGAAAGTGATCCTCGCAGTAATGTGCACTACTTAAGCAGTAGTGAAAATAAGGCCTGAAAAAAATTCAGGCCTGTACGGGATTTGAACCATGACCTCTGCGATACCGGTGCAGCGCTCTACCAACTGAGCTAACAAGCCAACTGGGCGCTGGTCATGAAGTTGGTTCTAAATAAACCCGTGAAGTGATGAATAAATGGTTAAGAATATATGAAGAGATTGAGATAGATTGACAGTGATATTACACTTAAAGTAACAATTGCAACGCTTATGACCGGGAAACTAGTTCTTTCTTTTCCTTGAAATGAGTATTTGCTAATGATGAAACACCCACCTCAGCTGCATGATAAACATAATCGTCAACCTTCTCCAGGTCGTGTTCGTGTCTTTCGTGAGTAACATTATTCAATTCACATTTGTACGCTCCATGACCACTCACTCGTTTATAAAGATTAATGCTGACACAGTCGGGTTCCATATAACACATATTGTCACAAAAATTCATTGTCAGAACTTCAACGATGCGAATGACGTGGTTTATAAGACGTCTTCCATCAAAAGTTTTTTCAGGGGTAAACTCCAACTTTCGGCATTGGTCTGCGTCACAGAAGTCTTTGAAATTTATGAAAAATATAAAAGAAGGAAAACATTGGTAAAAGAGAATATTTAAACAAATGCATTTTTCAAATCTCTGTCGTTAAGTGTAGGAATATATTTATTTTAATTCATCCATCCATTTGGTTTCCTTTTTGTCTTCCATCTTAACTTGCAAGTTAATACATTTCTACATAAATAACAGACAATTATCAGTACTCCTATCGGCAGGAAACTTACAGATGGCAATTATTTTCCACAAAAAATGTACATATTTAAGTAAGAAAAATTTCCATTCGAAAACTCCCCAAAAAATAAAAAAAGTAAATATTCTCAGTAAAGACAAAGTTCGTAGGTTTTAATTGGTAAAGTGGACTGGATCGTTGTAGAAATCCATGAATGAACCAGATCGAGGAACAAAGAACTTTTGCAAAGAGCCTGTCATTGCAGAAGATCTTTATCTTAGAAGATCTTTGTCTCCTCTTCCGAATAAATTACTTCTCAAAAGCTACATATCTAGCAGGAATCGCAAATTTGTCGATATTCTCTGATGTTGGGAGTTATTTATTGGAGAAAGAGTTAACCACAACAGAGACAAAAATTTAACTTTACTGGCTCAATAATCACAAAAACCCCTACAGCCGACACAAATAAGAAGAGCGGCATAACAAAAGAAGACTAAGAAGACAATATAATTTACGAGTGTAAACTTTTCACATGTTCGAATACAAAATAAAAAAAGTGAATAACTGAAAAAAGAGGAGATAGAGAGGAAGAAAATATTGCAAGATATAAACTTGGATGAAGAGCTCGATAAAAAAGAAATAATTAAAAAAAACCACAACAAAACAAAAAGGAGAAATGAAAACCATTCGCAGTTAAATTCACGCAAAGGTATTCATACAAACTATCTGCCTAAGAATAATTAATAATAATTTATTTAGTTTAAAACTTCAAGGAAGTGTTAAGCTATTTTTAAACAGTTTCCTATCGTAGAGGTAAATAACAAAACCTCCTTTAAAAATATAACATGGAGGTGTTAAACGGTAACTATGATTATGAAAGAATAACGTCTCTTCTCTATTCCCGCTCGTAAATGAGTAATGGTGAGACTAACCTTGCGATGAGACAGAAGCAGAAATCATAGGGCACAACAGTAACAAAAAAAAGATAAAAAGCGAATTCTTCATGGCGCTTATCACTTTCCGAAACCGACTTCCCGAAGGATGTACAAATTGATGCAAAAATTTGATATTAAAATTTGTCTGAATGATTTAACTCTCCTGACTTACTTTTAACCAATGAAACCCAGGTATTATCTTATCATTCTTTGTTTTAGTATGATATCTTTTCGTCATTGTGCCAGTAACGATTCAATTGGGTGAAAATAAACAATTTAAGTTACTTTACTTAGCTTTCCTATTAGTCAAGTAATAATCAATCGTATTTAGATAGCAACGATTCGAGTCTAAAACTTATGGGGCACCGTTATGGAAAGTATTCAGAATAAATATATTGACTGTCAATTCCAAAAGTTCACTCTCATTTTCCCCAAAAAGATACGCGTCTCCAAATATTCCTTCGAAACTTCTATGATTGACTTGCCTTTAACTTCAGTTATTTGCAATAAACGCAAAAGCACTACAGCCGACATAAATAAGAGGACTGAGCGGCATAACAAAAGAAGACTGAGAAGACAATATAAGTAATGTTTAAAAAACGAGCAGGAGTGTTTTATCGGGTTTAAAACCACGAGGTGTAGCCGAGTGGTTTTTGACCCGAAAAAACACGTGCTGCGAGTTTTTTGAACGGCTTCAAAAACATTCTTGGAAAAGCGTGTGTCAAGAGAGTTCATAACAATTATGCTTTTGTGAACGTTAGAAATTAGCATACGAGAAAAACATTAGGAAGTTTCAGATGATGTATTGTCTAATATGCCTTTACCAGATTACTTTACTAATGGAATAGAGAATTTTTCCAGATGTGTATTTCACAACTGTACTATTAATTTGGTGCAAAAGTAAATTTACTGTGTGAAATTTGCTGAAAGAACATTAAATATGTTCCCACCATTTGTTGTGTCAGTTTCTGTGTTGATATCAATTAATATTCATAAGTCACGTGCAGTGTCTTTATATCTGATAAAACACCGCATATTAATAAAGATGAGGTTTATCGATATAAAGTCACTGCACGTGATGTATTATCTACCATTTGATAGGTTAATGGGCTTATGAATTATTAATGAGTTTTTGAATTTACGATTATAAACTTTTCACATGTTCGAATATATAATGCAAAAAATGAGTAAAAAGGTGATAGAGAGGTAAAAAATATTTCACTATATGAACTTGGATGACGAGCCCGGTATAAATGAAAAAATTAAGAAAAAAAAAACAACAAAATCCATCACTAATAATTTACTTGGTTAAGAAGTTTAAGGAAGTGTTAAGTTATCTTTAAACAGTTTCGTATTGTGGAGATAAGTAACAAAACCTCCTTTAAACATAAAACATGCGACTGTTTAACGGTAACTACAATTGTGAAGGACTAATGTCCCTTCTCCATTCCCGCTCAAAAATCAGTAATAGTGAGGCTAACCTTGTGATGAGACATAAGCGAGTATCACGAAACACAAAAGTAACAGAACAAAGATAAAAATTGACTTCTTCATCGCGCGGATCGTCAAGTTTCTGCGAGCGATTTCTCGAATTATGTGCAAATGATCCAAAATATCTTATTTTTATTACTTGTTATTTTTATGGCAAAAGCTTTCTTTTTCTTTGAACAAATGAGACCTGGGTGTTTTCTTATTGCTCTTCGTTTTAATCTGATATTCTTAGCCCTTGTTCCAGCACGAAAACAATTCATTGGATCAAAATAAATTAACTTTCCCAAATCCTCTCGATGAGTCACTTAATAATAAATCGTACGGCGTGACAGTGGTCAAAGTCTAAAAGTCGGTTTCATATTCTCGGCACGAAACTAAATAGAAAATATATATCTTCTGATACTTTACTTAGATTTCATTAGTAGAAATAGGAGTTATAGATAAGCTTCAATTGTCGGTATTGCTCTGCCTCAGAGAAGTCTTCGATAATTATAGATAGTACAAAAAAGGAAAACACTGGTAAAAGAGATGGCCATATGAGACGTGGGGACGATGATAACAATAGTCATATTAATCATTATAATGTTTAGGTTTAGTAATGAGGTTAAGCATTTATTGATAGTTTCTCCGTCTGAAGATATCTAGGCATCCTAAATTTTTCAATTCATCCATCCATTTGCTGCCCTTTTTATCTTCCATTTTAATTTCTAGGTTAATACCTTTCTAGATAAATTACGAACAATTATCCGTACTGCCAACTGCAGGAAACTTGCACGTGGCAATAATTTCCATAGAAGAATGTAAATATTTGAGTAAGAAAAATTTCCCTTCAAAAATTCCCCAAAAATGTTCTCAGCGCAGACGAAGTTCGTAAGCTTTAATTAGCAAAGTGGACTGAATCGTTGAAGAAATCCATGTACAACCAGATCAATGAAGAAAGAACTTTTCCAAAGATCATGTCACTGTAGAAGATCTTTATTGCAAAACTTCTTTTTCTTCGAATAAATTACTTCTCAAAAGCTACATATCTAGCAGGAATCGCAAATTTGTCGATATACCCTGACGTCGGGAGTTATTTGCTGGAGAAAAAGTTAACCACAACTGAGGCAAAAATCTAACTTTACCAGCGCAATAAACACAAAAACCACTCCAGCCGACACAAGTAAGAAGACTGAACGGCACAACAAAAGAGAACTTAGAAGACAATATAATTTACGAGTGTAAACTTTTGACATTTTCCAATAGAAAATACAAAAAAATGAATAAATGAATAAAAAGATGATAGATAGGTTAAAAATATCTATATGAACTTGGATGACGAGCACGATATAAAATAAATAATTAAAGGAAAAAACAACAACAACAAAACAAAAAGGAAAGATGAAAACCATTCGCAATTAAATTCACATAAAGGTACTCATACAAACTATCTGCCTAAGTATCTTTCAATCACTAATAATTTAGTGGTTTAAGGAAGTGTTAAGCTATCTTTAAACAGTTTCCTATTGTGGAGATACATAACAAAACCTCCTTTAAACATATAACATGCAGGTGTTAAACGGTTACTATGATTTCTGCGACCGACTTCTCGAATTATGCGCAAATTGATGCGAAATATCTTATTTTTATTATAATTATTATTATTTTTTAATGGTAAAAGCTTTCTTTTTTTGGAGCCAATGAGACCTGGGTGTTTTCTCATTGCTTTTCGTTTTAATCTGATATTTTTTGATTTGTTCTAGCAAGAAAACAATTCATTGGATGAGAATAAATTAACTTTTACGAAGCCTCTAGATGAGTCACTTAATAATCAATCGTACAGACATAACAGTGATTAAAGTCTTAAAATCGGTTTCCATATTCTTAGCAAGAAACTAAACAGAAAATATAAATGCTTCTGATGGTTTACTTGGCTTTTATTGGTAGAAATAGGAGGGACCAATTTTGCCTCTGTCAGGCCCAAATATGGTTGGTTGTTCTAAGTGCAAATGCAGTTTGTTTACATGCGTAAGATAAGGAAAGAGTACAGAATATATGTATATATATATAACCCTAAGCAATCTTTCACGATTGGCTGCGAAAGAAATTCAAAAAAAACCATCCGCCCATTCATCATCTAATCACCCCTAGTATATTGGTTGATAATTTTAAAAACGTTGAGTGTGTTAAGTGTTAATCTATCGTTAAGCGAATTGTTATTGTGGCGATAAACTACAAAACCTCTTTTAACCGAACAACGGATACAGGTGCTTAACAATAACTATAATTGAGAAGAACCACTCCTTATCGGAAACGAATAATGCTTAAGCTCACCGTGCGATGAGACAGAAAAAGGTTTCATGAAGCACCAAAGTCACAGAACATATGTAAAAATCGAATTCTTCATGTCGCAAATCACTTTCTGAGACCGAAATCGTTCTGACGTAACAGCGGTTAATGTTTGAAAATCGATTTCCATTTTCTTAGCAAAAAATCAAATGGAAAATATGAATGCTACTGCTGATGTTCTTGGCTTGGATTTTTAGAAATATGCAGCAAACTATTTGCCCCTACTGGGCCCAAAATTTTCTTCAGCCTTGAAACAAACTTGCTGAAAACCAGATCAGCTGGCACCTTTTACGGGAAGTCTTTGAGAATGTTTTTTAGAAACTTCTATTTTTCAGTTATTATTAGCATGGCGAACATTACGGTAATCTTAAGTTTATCAAGATTGAGAGCATTCAACTAGTAAGCTAAAACTGGAAGTGCTGCAGTAAAATTTATGCTTTAAACCATCAATTTGTTTTGTTTTTTTGTTGTTGTTGTTGTTTTTTTTTTATCGCCTTACTATAACTTATAATAAAGGCTTAACAATAGCTTTATCCAGTAGGATGTGATGAATGATCTCGAGGAAGTGATATCAGGTGGCCCACCTTATTGGTTTTTACCGATTCCACATGCCGAGTCTCTATGTCAGTAAAAAATAATTCGTTACATGGATAGCCAAGGTAATTGCAAATACCGTCTCTTTATTTGAGTAAGATAAAGAAAGAGTTCCGAAACCGTATTTTTTAAAAAAAATGCCTGGAGATAGTCCCAAGAAAGCAAGACTAAATGTATGTCAGAGTAGCCTCAGAGTGCAATTTATGTATGTCCCTAAGTTTAAATTTATATAATCCCAATTTCACTCGGCTTCAGGGCCTTATCTTGGACAGTTCATCGTCTTCCTTGTCACTGCACTCATATATATTCTATGACGTCAAAAAAATGGTTGCTTCCATCATTTGCGAGCTTTTCATGCTTTATTCGTTGTCAAACGTGTTGTAGTCATACTTTAATCATCCCGTAAGGAAGCCACTTGCCTGGTGATGAAGCGGTTTCTTGTCCTGGAGGGGCTACATTTTCAGCCTAAAGCTGAAAGGCGATAATCATATGTTGATGACGCATTCTAGTTGAGGCAGTAATGGAAATGGTAAACACTGATTTGGATCTTCAACTATGCACACTCACTATTGCAAAATTTGTCATTATAAAAAAACATTATACAAAATATCAGCGTATAAACTGAAGTTCCCCATGAAAAAAGGAAAAGAAAGACTAATGTAATAGCTGATTATACTCTCATAATAAGTAACCTTACCATCCTTCTGAAACAAGATCACAAAATGGTCAAATTTGGTGGCCTGTGGAGGATGTGCACACCGATGGAGAACTCTTATCAATCTGGTTTTACGTTGAAATTTTCAATTTTCTATTTCCGTTTCTTTCTCATCAGTAGTAAACGCACGCGTTTTAGTTGTAATATTCTTATTAACTTCCCCACTCCCCTCTTCATTGGCAGTTACTTGGCAGTCAGTTTTTTTCTATAGTCCCAACTACAAGGTCTCCAAGTAACAACTGATCTCCTCACCGAAATGTGCGATTCCCCACATAAATGACTGGTTCCAAAACTATCCTTTGTTCTACAAGAAATAGCGATAGAATTCGTCTCTCTAAGATTATATTGGGAAATCGCACTGATCCATTTAGGCAAGTTTTCGAATTGAAAGGGGGACATCTGAAATTGTGGTGAGAGAGGTTTTGGCTATGGAAAATATTCCGAAAAGAAGTCCGTTGGAATGAAGAGGTAATGATCATCTTGTCAATATGTACATTCGCATTTCGCGTGGAGACAGACGTCTCGAACAAATGGTACAGAAAAATTTGGCCGTTCTGTTGATAGCCAAAAAAGTAGGCAATACTTCGAGAGAAACTACTTTCTGCGCTCTGTTAGTTCTCGTTTCTGAGCCAATTGTTTTCCATATAGGTCGTTCATGCCCTTGAGCTCCGGGTTACTCTGCATAACAGGCGTAATTTCTCGCGTGTTTCTCTCGGGCGGACAAATGCATGAGGCGTGTGCAAACGGCGAATCGCTCGCGCAGAAAATAACTGAATAAATAAAGAAAAAATTTAAAAAAGCCACTATTTTCGTGTACGCCCGTCAGTGCCTGATCAGATCATGACCTCCTTTCACGTGAAGTCCGCGACAACGACGTATTAAAAACATCGAGTATGTCTTCATTGCCGATTTCTACTTCGAATTGGCTTCGTACAAATTGAAACGTCTTAGGCTAGACTTAAAAAAGTTATATTTCAGACAAATCACACCAGAGGAGAAGATAATTTTGAACCCGTTTTATTAGTTGGTAAGCTTTAGGATACTACATTTTCTACTTCATGACGGCTTCTCGGCTTAAAATTTGGGAAGTTAACTCTGTCCCCTGTCACTGTACTAGGATGTACCCCATGGCTTTGATGTGCTTGATTCCATTATCTGGACTCCACGTTGCCTCATTTCCGCACGTGTTGGAATCATTAGGTTGACCTCCTGTGCCAAAACCGATGCGGGAGTCACAGGAACCACAGTCATTCTGCTCGTTAGCCGTGATGCCGATTCTTGCTTTGGAAAGACTAGAGCTGTCTCCCACCGCATTGAATCCTTCCTTATTGCAGTTGAGCTGCAAGGAGGCCTGTGGACCAACCAGCGACTTCCACGTGTTACGACCCAGTGAGGTGGCACGGTATTTCCCATCAGCGATCAGTGAGAACAGTGAGTTGGCGTGCCTGTGGATGACAATGAACCTGAGCTGATGATCAATCTTCGTACCGAGGCAGATCTTGGAGAAGGATGTATTCCAGTAGGTTGGTAACTTAGTCTCTTGGGAATCAAAGTCAGTCTTGCCTCCAGCAAAGTTATAGGCATTTCTGTTGCTCCAAAATTGGGAATCGTAATGGAAAGTTCTCTGAAAGACAAGAATTGCATTTTTGATTTGCCTATGTTCCTTTTAATAATATCAAAGGAGACAGGGAGTTAACCTGCGTGCCGGCAATCTTCATGGCCAGCGTCCATCCTCCATCCCCACATCCAAAGTTTCTCATATGACAGAAAACAGGAATCGTTTGTGAACCAAACATCAGCGGGTATACTTGGCTTCGTCGCGACCTCAAGAAAAAGGGATTAAAAACAATTGAATCAACCTATGGGTAGCCATTTGTGCCAAAATATCCATCACTAATAACAAACTCAATTGTTAATGCTAAAATATCAATCTCTAGTGATAAACTCAATTGTTCGTGCTAAAATATCAATCGCTAGTGATGAAACTCAATCGTTAGTGCTAGAATCGACTTGTCATCGATTTTAACTTGAACCAGTCTCCCGCTTGTTAAGCAAAGATGAATCAATCAAATCTTGCTTACTTTCTTGAAATCTGATAAGGGATAGAGAGACCGGCATGGACTCCCCATGTGGCTTTTGTAGTCGCGTCGCATAATCGCCTTCAAATTATGTTTTTACTTTCACAAGCGTGTCCTTAAGGGATGCTCCCTTTTTGTAAGAGATGATTGGATGTTTTGAAAACCTTTTTTCAGCAAGAGCTGATTGCGTATTGGATTCCAATGCTCCATCAGTATTTGTTTTAAGTTTTTTAACTGCCAGGTGGTACGTTGTGACAAAAGACAATTTAGTGGAGGAGGGGGGGGGGAGGGGACAGGGGGGTCAGAGTCTCCCGCTTCCCGTACCATGTTCTCCCACCTTCCGTACTTTTATGCCCTTTAATCTCCCGACTCTCACCCTTCATTGTGTTGCTCCCATCTTCAGGTTAATCAAGAGGATCAAATTTTTAAACTGTGCCAAAACGTAACATTCTTGTTCATTTTCTGGCCTTTGGTGGATATGAAATGGAAATTTCAAAACTTTAATATATGAGTGTTTTTGACCAAATAATACCCAGTAATAAACAACAAACTATCGCTTTCTTTATTTCTGCTCCGGCTTCCCGCCCCCTGTTCTCCCGCTTCCTGCCCTCTCCCGCCCCCCTGTCCCCCTCCGCAATAAATGTTGGTGACCTTTTAGCTTTTGTGTATGTGAAAGAAACGATTGTCTAGAGGCGAAGCTGACCCCTGAGAGAGACTATTCTATAATGTTTTCTGGGTACCCTCTTGCTTTGAGGCGTTGTTTAAATTTTCAAAGGTCCTCCTCAAATGTTTCTTTCGAAGAATTAGTTCCAGGCCATATTATTGTTTCGCCTTTCTTGATACCATATTTTACGTCTGGTCGGTGGCACGAGGCAAAGTGCGCAAATTAAAAAAGGTCTCGGTCAGCGAGAGAGAGAGAAAACAAAACGTCATCTACACAACATTTCAATTCTCTATGCTTAGTTTCGCTTTGTTGGATTAATTTTGTTTCAATTAACGCCATGAAAATATTAGCAAATGACACTGCCATTTTCGTACCTATAACACTGCCATTTTCGTACCTATAGCAATGCCATGTGTTTCGAGGAAGTTCTCCTCATTGAATTAAACCAAATTTTCTCTAAGTATTAAGCCAAACATTTCCCTGAGGTAGTGCGTTGGGATCGGTGCATTATAGTTGTAGAACTTTTCGTATGCTTCACATACTATGTCCGTTCCTTCTTCTTGAGGTATATTTGTTTACAAGCCAGAAAAGTCCATTGATACTAGAATTGTTAAATCTTTCCGTTTGGATTGTTCCTTATACCCAATGTCACGCGACCAGTTTTCCATATTTGGATTTGACCATGTGGTTGAAGTTTTTGGTAGATCTTGTCTCACTAATATTGTCTTGTTTTCTGGACCTTGGACTAATACATTAAAGCTGACGACGTGGATGGGATCTTTTTTTGGCCAAGCACAAGCGGTAAACACGAATCACGTCAGAAGTTGACGAAGGCACGACAGGAAATGCCGAACGAAGCGTCGAACGTCAACACGAGTCAAGCCATCGGAAAAGTGACAAAGCAGGTTGTGGGAACGGACTGGGAGTTATACACCGAACAGTTGGGTTTTATTTTCCCGTAAATGGAATCGCGGAGGCTAAAACGAAGGCTGTACTTTGAACAAATCTTTCAGCAGAAAATTACCAGCTTGCGAAGAATTTAGTGACCCCAATGCAGCTAAAGGATGACACCATTACGTATACTGTCATAGAGGAGCGGATGCAGAAGCAACTCAAACCTGAAAGGTCAGCGACTCTTGACGACCGTAGACGTTTTTCAGGGAAACAGCCGCAGATTTTGCTAATCCCCTTTGTCGTTTATCTCCACTGTCATGTATCAACAGTGAATTTCTTTGCAGATAAATTGCTACCTTATTGCGATTAGTCTTCATGATCGGCGTCCGTCCTTCATTTCCGCATCCAAAGTCTCCCGTGTGAGAGAAAACAGACATTGGCTTTGAATCTAAGTGCAGGGTAACCTCTCCACTCTTTTTCGATCTACTAAATAAAGAATCTTCCTAAATAGAGAGATTCAGTTGAAACTTGATGAGGGCCATGCCTTCCATATATTTAGTAAATGACACAAAGTACTTTTCGATGAGGCGAAAGTTTTCAAGATTGAAGCTAGTGTGCAAGTTTATTATTAAGGTTGCTATGCTTAGCACAGTATCATTTTCGGAATTATCATTATTAGTACTACTGTTATTTTCATATTCTCTCATTAAATTCCGCGCTAGCTTTGTTCTTAGTGAATAATTGACTTACACATTCCGGTCGAAAATTTCCTTACACGTCGAAGCTGAAAAAAAGGAAAGGCATATCAACAGCAATAAACCCTTTAAAAAAAAGATGGGATGGAGGTTTAAAATGGTCTCAAAGGGAAAATTTACATGTGGAATAGGAAATACATAACGTTCTTGGTCACTCGTGTTTTCGTAACTTGCATTGTTAGCGGTTTGTAATGCGCTAGATAAGAATAAAAGCAGCGGAGCCGCGAATTTAAGCAGCATCCCAAACCTCTCGCGGCCTCGCCGTTTTTACCCAAGCCGCTCGACGCTTCAAATGCACATCTTAAGACTATTATCTACAGAGGCAAGCGTTTTCACGTCCATCAAGAAGTTAACTTGTTTTTAATTTGAATTCTCAGAAGTTTCTAACAAGGCTATTATCAAAGTTTCTATCAATTTCCTATATATCTATATCTCGATATACATAATTATTAAAGACGAACGTCTCATCACAGCAATCTTAACAGACTGAAAGAGTACAAGAACTGGCTTAAAAAATACAGCAGGAGAAATGTTACCCGAACGGCAGATATTTCCATCTCCATAGTATCCTTTTTTGCATGTACAGTTGAACGATCCCTTAGTATTGTTGCACACAGCATCAGCACTGCAGTTGGTTTTTCCTGTAGCACACTCGTCGATATCTAAAAAGACTCTCCTTTAATTAGAACATCACTGCTATTTATCTTAAAACTGATGCAGTTTTAAAAATAAAGTGTAGACAGCAACTGGAGACTCCAGTTGGATCCGATGTCTTAAGACTTTCGCAATTTTTCTGCAGTTCTCTTGGCCATGCAAGAGTAACATCAACCCATTTGGGTATGGATTATTGCCATTATAATATACCGGATTAAAACTTTTACAAGTACTTTCAGAATTTGTCCCTCTTTCAAATTCACTATTTATAAAAAAGTATATTAATTTTAAAAATCCAAAGTTGTCCGCCGCTTTGCTCGATGATACCAATTAGAAACCACATATTTTTACATTTATCAGTATCTAGTTGATTCACATTAGACTCTGAAACTAAGCTCTGTTTTACCTTTGCAAATCCGTCCATCTCCAGTAAATCCTGCTTTGCATTTGCAACGATACGATCCCCCGGTATTGTTGCACATAGCATCAGCACTGCAGTTTGATGTTCCGTCAGCGCACTCGTTTACATCTGAAAAATTTATGGCAACCGATTCAACAGGGAAAACCCCTAAACACATGACCGATTTTATCATTTTATGAGTTGAAATCTGTCATTAGTCGCCATTCTTTTGTTCGTTCAATAAAATTAGGGCTTTGGTCACGCTTATCTTCGCAAGTCCGTCCATCTCCAGAATTTCCAGGTTTACATGAACACTTAACCTTTGGTATTGTTGAAAACAGCATTTCCACTGCAGTCTTGTGCAGTCTTAAGACCTACGTGGGATTCGACATGATAGTCTCGCAATTTTGGAGCAGCTCTCCGGCCAAGAGTCAGTTAAGAGTTGATAAATGTGTGAGTTTATAGTAAACCTGACCTAACCTTTCTCGGGCACCTTTACAAGTTGTTTATAAAGCTGGAGTCAACACGAGCTAAAAGGCTGTTTGATAAGACAACGATTACCTTTCTTACACCTTGGACCTTTGAATCCAGTGGTACACAAACAGCGATATCCTTTGTCAGTAAAACCGCTTTGACAAGTAGAATTGTTATCGCAAGGGTTATCAACACAAGCGCTCTGAAGCCAAAAGAAGAAATAGTAACAATCTTAATATCATACGTTGAAATATCAATAAAATGGAAAACGAGAAGCATTTAAACCAACAATAATGATAATGCGAGAGACAGAAATGTTGACAGTGATATTAGAATTCAAGCAACAATTGCAACACTTATGACTGGGAAACTACTTTTTACTTTCGCTTGAAATTAGTATTTCCTAATAATGCAACACCTACCTCAGGTGCATGATAAAAATAGTGATCCTTCCTCTCAAAGTCGTGTTCGTGTCTTACGTGAGTAACATTATTCAATTCACATTTGTACCCTCCGTGACCACTCACTCGTTTATAAAGATTAATGCTGACACAGTCAGGTTCCATATAACACATGTTGTCACAAAAACTCATTGCCAGATCTTCAACGATGCGAATGACGTGGTTTACAAGACGTCTTCCATCAAATGCTTTTTCAGGGGTAAACTCCAACTGTCGGCATTGGTCTGCGTCAAAGAAGTCTTCTATAATTATAAAAAAAGATATAAGAAAAGTAAAACGCTGGTAAAAGAGACAGCCATATTAGGCGTAAAGATGATAATAACATTAGTAATAGTTATACTGATGATGGTTAGGTTTAGTAGGGAGGTTAAGCATTTATTGATGATTTCTGTGCCTGAATATAATTAGGCATCCTAAATTTTTCAATTCATCCATCCATTTGCTACCTTTTTTGTCTTCCTTTTTAATTTCTAGATTAATACCTTTCTAAATAAGTTACAGGCAATTATCCGTACCGTCATCTGCAGGAAACTCCCAGGTAGCAATTTGTTTCCACAGATAATGTAAATATTTAAGAAAGACAATTTTCCATTCGAAAATTCCCCAAAAGCTTGAAGAAATCAATTTCTCAGTGAAGACGAAATCCATAGGTTTAAATAAATAAAGTGGACTGAATCGCTGAAGAAATCCATGAATGAACAAGATCAATGAACAAATAACTTTTGCAAAGAGCCTGTCATTGCAGAAGATCTTTATATTCGTCCAATTAAGAGCGCTTGTCTGTAAAAATCAGACAAATTCTAAATTTCGCGGCAAGGGTGAAAAATTCGATTTCTTTCTTATTTTAATATTAGATAGGCTAGACTATAACTAAAATCACTGGATACTTTTTTTGGCAAAATATCTTTTTATTTCAGAGAAAATACAAATAACAAAATTCCGTTTAAATCGTCATTTTTAGAAGCAAATTATTGCACAAGTATTTTTACTGAAGAGAAATGTATGTTTTCGAATTTAAATTATTTTAAGCGCAAAGAAGAGCGCAATGTTTACAAAAATCATTTTTGTGAGGTCTTATGAGAGCGACAAAGAAGATTTTAGTGTTTAAAAGACGAGATAGTGATTCGTTTTTGCACGCGAAGCCCTCAAACTCGTGCAATAATTTGCTACTAAAAATGACGATTTTAACGGAATTTCTTTATTCGTATTTTTCTCTGAAATAAAAGGATATTTTGCCAAAAAAAGTATCCAGTAATCTTAGCTATAGCCTAGCCTATCTAACATTAAAATAAGAAAGAAATCGAATTTTCCACCCTTGCCGCGATATGTTTGATTTTTACAGAGAAGCGCTCTTAAATTACTTGTCAAAAGTTATGTATCTAGCAAGAATCGCAAATTTTCCGATATTCCCTGACCGTGAAAGTTATTTGCTTGAGAAAAAGTCAACCACAACCGAAAAAATTCTTACTTTACCAACGCAATAAACACAAAAACCACTCCAACCGACACAAATAAGAAGAGCGGCATAACAAAAGAAGACTTAGCAGACGATATAATTTACGAGTATAAACTTCTTACATACTAGGATACAAAATATAAAAAATGAAGAAATGAATAAAGAGGTGGGTAGACAGGTAGAAAATATTGCAATATAATAACTTGGATGACGAGGTCGATAACAAAGAAATAGTTTAGAAGAAAAAAAGACGCAACAAAATCGAAGAAGAAATGAAAACCATTCGCAATTAGATTCACATTAAGGTACTCATACAAACTATCTGCCCAAGTATCTTTCCATCACTAATAATTTACTTGGTTAAGAAGTTTAAGGAAGTGTTAATCTATCTTTAAACAGTTTCCTACCGCGGAGATAAATAGCAAAAGCTCTTTTAAACATGAAACATGCAGGTGTTAAAGGGTAGCTATAATTCTGAAGAACTAATGTCCCTTCTCTATTCCTGCTCATATATGAATACTGGCGAGGCTAACCTTGCGATGAGACAGAAGCAGACATCATAAGGCACAACAGTAAAAAAACAAAGATAAAAATTGAATTCTTCATGGCGCTTATCGCTTTCTGAAACCGACTTCCCGAAGACTGTAAAAATTGATGCAAAAGTTCGATAATAAAATTTGTCTAAATGATTAAAATCTCCTGACTTACTTTCAACCAATAAAATCCAGGTATTACCTTATCATTCTTTGTTTTAGTATGATCTCTTTTTTCATTGCACCAGCAGGTATTCAAATACTTGAGTGAAAATAAATTATTTATCTCACTTTCTGCTCTTTAAACAGTTTCCTATCGTGGAAATAAATGGCAAAAGCTCTTTTAAACATGAAACATGCAGGTGTTAAACGGTAACTATGATTCTGAAGGACTAATGTCCCTTCTCTATAGTCGCTCATATATGAGTACTGGCGAGGTTAACGTTGCGATGAGACAGAAGCAGACATCATAAGGCACAACAGTACCAAAACAAAGATAAAAAGTGAATTCCTCGTGGCGCTTATCGCTTTCTGAAACCGACTTCCCGAAGAATATACAAATTGATGCAAAAACTCGTTATTGAAATTTGTCTTAATAATTAAAATCTCCTGACTTACTCTTAACCAATGAATTCCAGGTATTACCTTATCATTCTTTGTTTTAGTATGATATCTTTTTTCATTATGCCGGCAGGTATTCAATTCATTGGGTGAAAATAAAAAATGTATCTCACTTTAATTAGCTTCCTGACTAGTCAAGTAATAATTAATTGTATTGACATAACAACGGCTCGAGTCTAAAACTCCATTTCCGTATTCTCTCCATTGACTAAAACTTATAACAAGGTTTTTTCTTTTCCTTTCAACTCAGTCAAAAATATTATTCTTATTTTTATCATTATTCAAACTATTATTTGCTGCATAATTTTCAACCAGCAGCTGTTACCTTTGCCGATTGCTGATCTTTCATAAGACGTTAAACTGGTATGTAGCATTTCCAATCATTCTGAATTTGCAAGAGAGATAGCATCATACATCATTGTCGTGACAATTTTCCTTGTTTTTTTCGTTTTTTGTTTGAGACTTCAGTGAATACTTGAATAATACATTTGCTGATTTTCAAACAAAAGCGCACAACAATGTCTATAATTTAGAAGTTAACAATTATAAAGTCTCAAGTTTTAATTTTTTCATCCCCAATAATAGATTCAAACTTAGCCAAAGTTAAGAAAAGCAAAGAGTACTGAGTAACAAAGGTATTAAAACTGATAGTGAGAACAGATCACTAAAACCAGTTATTATAGCTGCCTGTCAGGTGGCAGGTTTCAGATTTCAGTTCATATTCAGCTCATAATATCAAAATAAATCTTCTGTTAAACTTATTGGGCAGTTGTCGGAAAAAAGCCGAAGTGTCCTCTTCGAAAACGAACTGTATAACGATGGCACTGCTAAAGTATTCAATTGGAGGACGTCTGACAAGGGGGTCTCGATGGGGTCACAGCCTTTACGGCTAACGGTTAATTTCGTTCTGTTACGTTTAAAAGAAATATTTTTACGGTTAACGCGGTATTTTTAGGACTAACGGCCAAGAACTGTCAATTTTATGCCTAAGTGTATTTTTTTTTTGGAGTTTTTAAACACAAATGTCTATGTGATGAAATCTACAGTTCCAGCAACTGCACCCGTAATATTCATAGGCCTTCTACGCCTAAAAAAAGGTCCACCGAAAAGAAGACACCGTGGGAAAGATTGTTTAGAGGCGATAGATTCTTAAGTCTACGCATGTTCAGATACCGAAATTGGCGAAGTTCTATTCCGTTACGTAATGTTTTGCGACAGGAAAATAGAGATCTTTCGAGCAAGATTCATCGCGTTTCTAAGGTCGAATTTCCAAGGATTTGTTATTTGTGCCCTTCCTAGTGCCTATTGATGAAAAAAAATTATAAGAATATACTTGAGATAGAAGAATAAAACAGAAAATTGGATATAGCGAGTAAACTGCCTTTGTGACCCTTTTTTTTTTTTTTCGGCTTTTCTAGGTGTAATTTTGAGTCGATCATAAAAAGTTAATTCTTACCTCAAAGAAATAGTGATGCGAACTCTTTTTTTTCTTTGTAATCATTGGGGTTGCTGTACTTATCAGACGACAGTAACTCACACCACTAATCACCTTCAGCAGCTAGGTTCACGGAAACACAGTCTTTTACAGTCTCTGTAAGAATCAAATGGGAAATGAAAATTTTCAACCCCACTTCAAATTTTTGAATGGAGTTAGGCACTCAGGGGGGATGCACAAAAATGCCCTTTTTAAAGGTCGTCGCCATGGTAACAACGGCTGCTTGTTCGAGACCTGGGGCCTCATTTTCATACAAAAACGTCGCAAAAAAGAGTGAAATGTTTATTTCTCTATCTCAAGCTGAATACAACATTACAAATTAGCACTTCTACCGTGCTTAGTGACATCATTCGTCTTCACTTTGATTTATTCAATTTTCCCTGGGAGTGAATGTGAACACGCAATAGATTATTCATCTCGGTACAGTTACATCTCGGGTAAAACAGGGAAAACGTTTATCTGAATTTCTCCAAAAGTACACCGATTCTGGAACTGAAACTACCCACCTAGCTGGTTATAATATTCTAGTATTTAAATATGTAAAAATCTCTGCGGGCCTGCCCCTACTTTTTATAGGGGCAATTGGCGAAAAAAGCTCAAAGTCGGATATTGCATAATTTGGCGATGTGTTTACATCTAATGTTCTCAACAACAAATGTTTCAGAAAAATGAAACATGCGCGGCTTTGGAAGAATGTTATCTTATGAGCAATATAGTCGACAAAGTAATTTTACGCAAGCGCTTTTCAAATTCCAAATATGATTTTCATCTCTGGAGTGATGACTCCCACAAAGGAGGAGAGGAGAGGCACGTAGTGGGTGTTCACACCTGGTATCCCATAGAGAGCAAGCTACGAGCTTATGTCCTTGCAAATAGCCTAACAGCAAGCGGGTCTGGAAAACACCAGTCTGATGTAGATTACCATGTTGCAAAAAAATGAATATGATATTATCAATGTTTCAGGGTTGGTTGGGGATAATACCTCTACCCAAAAGGCTGTAGTGGCGCTAATCGAGGATGTTAAGTAACTTAATTCTTCACTTCCACAAGTGTTGATGTCATCATGGCTGGAAGAATTTTCAGCTTTGGGGTTTGTAGAGTGTGCCATGTACCATCATTCACCATGGCCAGCGTCCATCCTCCATCTTCGCAAGCGCAACTCCTTTGAAAACAAAATATAATCTGAATTGCACCCTGAAAAAAAGGAAAAGGAAGAGGAATAATTGTCGATCATACTTTCATAATAAGAAACAAGATCACTAAATGGCCAAATTTGGTGGCCTGTAGAGGATGTGGGCACCGATGGAGAACTTTTATCAGTTGGTTCCACGTTGAAATATTGCAATTTTTTATTTCCGTTCCTTTTTGTTTTGATTGTAATATTGTTAAACACCCTCTCCCCTCCGTAAAAAGGAGTTACTCGGTATTCAGTTTTCTATGGTCCCAACAATATGTTCTGTAGGCAGGCAACGGCTGATCTCCTCTCCGAAACCCCCTAAACACTATTTGTGGTCCCCTAAATAAATGACTGGTCCCAAAGCAATCCTTTTGCGAGAGATAACTACAGAACTCGTCTCTCTGAAATTATAGTGGAACTCGTAGCGCACGTAGCGTAGCCCCATAAATATAGGAAATAGTAATAACTCATCAAGCCGAAAACATTTGGACTCACCTTACCACCCACCGCACAAGGTGCTACTTTTGGCATGCTCAGCCAACTGCGTTGTGGGCACTATCTAAGTCATTACGTAATGGAAGGGCGAAGGAGAAGGTAATACGTGGGCGCGATTGCGTGTATAAGTTGGATACCCCACTAGTGTGCGCCAGGAAACACAGACAGATGACAATGAAGTGCGCATACTCAAGTGCCGCGCTATAATGCAGCGTACCGCGGGCACACGGTTCGACATAACACGAAGGCTTCACGTTGGCTGGTGAATGAGAAGCCGCGCAAGCAAATGATTTGCAACCCGCGTTTTGAGCGGGAAATCAAACTGATGAGGTTGTAGTGGAACAGTAATTCTAAATATTTTCCAGTTTCTAATCAACTAGCAAAGGAATAATACCGGCAAAGCTAAGCCTTGTCAACCGGAGGAAATTGTTATAATTCAAGTTCATGAAGAAAGCGACCAAAGAAAGAAAAAAATAAAAAGAGGTAACGTGAATCGAGAAAAACGCGCAAGAAAGTTAAAAAGGACGCTAAAATAGGCAAAATACGGCGAGAGGAAATCGAAACAGAACAAGAAGAGGCATAACTTTAAAGGCGAAATCTAGCGAAGAGCAACGCGAGAAGAAAATACAAAGGGCTCCAGAAAACAGACTGAAAAGAGGTCATCAACGAAGAGAAGCGAACTATGAAGGTTCTGAGAAAGAAGAGGAGGTAAGTCATGTCTTTCTGGGTTTTCTCTTAAGCTAAGGCCCGGAAAAACTCAAACCTTTTTTTTAATCAATCGTTTGATACTACCTTCAGTTTATAATTCAAATCACGTTTCGGTAAAACAATGACTTTGGCATTCCTCGCTTTAAAACCCTCGCGCTGGTCCATGGCTCGAATGATATTTCAAAGTGTTCGTACTCTTTAAGTTATTTCTTGTGCTATCCTTTGGAATGTTTAATACAGTCGTGATGTTAAGGGAAACGAAGTTATCTTACTGATTACGTTTTGCCTAGAAAGTTTTCAAATGATAGCGAACGGCGTGAGCAAGTTTCTACCATTCTCTCTTCAGTTACAAAGCGCAGGGTTTACTTTATTCGCTTAAAAAAATCGCGCTTTGTCGATGATGTGTTATTTTACCCTAAGAATGAAATAATGGCCTTTCCTAACATTGAAATAAAATGAGATTGGGTCAGCGATGTTCATGTTTACATTAAGTCTAACGCGGTAATTCGATTTTGACAACATTGTCGTGTGAGAACCTGTCAAACATCTGAGAATTAAATTACCGACCGTAAATGTGTGATGTAATCAAACTCACGGGCAAAATGGCGTTGTTTCCACTGCAGGAGGAGTGAATGTCATTGTTTGGCCATGGTACTTTTCAGCACTAAGTTTTCATGCTTCCTACTCGATTCGTTCGCATTTTAGGAAATGGTTTGTCTCGCAAAACATGGAGCCACTTTCTCTTTGCTCAACATCTCGAGGCTTACTTACTGCTCGGTTTACGATGAACATGCATGCAACACGATATTTTTTTCCTAATGCTCTTCGTTAGATATTCGTCTTTTTAGTTATGCCTCTTCTTTTTCTGTTTCGCATTCCTCCTACCTATTTTGGCGTCCTTTCTAACTTTCTGGCGCGTTTTTTTTTTTGCACTCACTTTACGCTTTTTACTTCTTGCTTTCTTTGGTTGCCCCGTCTCTTTCTTTCCAGCCTATTTTCACCCAAAACCCTCTCTTGTTGAACTTGAATTATAACAATTTCCTCCGGTTGATAAAGCCTTAGCTTTGCCGGTATTGTTACTTTGCTAGTTAATTAGGAATTTGAAAATACTCAGAATTACTGTTTAACTACAACCTCACCAGTTTGATTTCCCGCTCAAGACGCAGGCTGCAAATTATTTGCTTACGCGGCTAACGATCTACCAGCCCGCGTGAAGCCCTCGTCTAATGCCTAACCGTGTGCCCGCGGTACGCTGCACTACAGCGCAGCACTTGAGTATGCGCACTTCATTGTCACCTGCCGGTGTCTTTTAATGCACACTAATGGGCTTTTCAAGTTACGCACAAAATGGTGCCTGCGCATTACCTTCTCCTTCGCCCTTCCATTACCTAATAGCTAAGATAGTACCTGCAATGCAGTTGGCCACGCATGCTAAAAGTAGCACCTTGTACGGTCGGCCGCACGGTCTCAAATCCAAATGTTTTGGGCATGATGGGTTACTACCATTTCCAATAATTGTGGGCTATGCTGCGCTCGCTTCGAGCTCTGCTATAATTTCAACTGACGCTGACTTCGCACTTCATCTGATACATTCCTTACCTATTTTGGCAATTCTTCTTCTACCCTCTCCACCCACCAGACTGGTCCCTAAATCCCCTTGAAGAAACCCTTCTACAGCCAGTGCTGAAGAGTTTTATTACAGTTTTTATTATAATGGAGGGCTGGGGAATAAACTAGCGAGAGTTCCGCGTTTAGGCTTTGCTGACTCTAAACATTATAAGGAAATCGCACTGATCCATTAAGGCAAGTTTTCGAATTCAAAGGGGGACATCTGAAGTTGTGGTGAGAGAGGTTTCGGCTTTGGGAAATATTCCGAAAAGAAATCCGTTCGAACTAAGAGCTAATGATCATCTCGTCAACATGTACATTCGCATTTCGCGCGGAGAAGACGTCTCAAAAAAACTGAACAGAAAAATTTGGTTGTTCTGGTAATAGCGAGAAACTACCGTTTAAGTTCTGTTAGTTCTCGTTTCTGAGCCTATTGTTTTCCATCCGAATCGTTCATACCCGTGAGCTCCTGATTAACCTGAAGAACAGGCGTAGTTTTCCGCGTATTTCACTCGGGCGTTCAGATGCACGAGGAGAGTGCAAAGGGCGAGTCGCTAGCGCAGAAAAAAAAATCGAATTAAAAAAAGTCTCCATTATTTGTCGTGTACGTCCTTCATACGTAATAAGATCATGACCTCCTTTCATGCACAATCCGCGATATCGGAGTATAATGAAAATCGAATATGTCTGCCAATTTCTACTTCGCTCGCAAATCTTGAATTGGTTTCGCACAATTGAACGCCTTAGACTAAATTTGAAAACTTATATTTTTGACAAATCGTACCAGAGGAGAAGATAATTTTGAACCCGTTTTACTAGCTGGTAAACTTTTGGATACTACATTTTCTACTTCATGGTGGCTTCTCGGCTTAAAATTTGGGAAGTCAACTGTGCCCTGTCACTGTACCAGTATGTAACCCATGGCTTTGATATGCTTGTTTCCATTATCTGGGGAGGCGTCTGCTTTATTTCCACACGTGTTGGAGTCATCATGTACACCTCCTGTACCTAACCCAATTCGGGAGTCACAGGTAATACAGTCATTCTCCTGGTTAGCAATAATGCTGATTCTTGCTTGGGAATGACGAGGATTGTCTCCCAACGCATTGAATCCTTCCTTATTGCAGTGGGGCTGCAGTGAGGCCTGGGAATCAATTAGTGTTTTCCACGTATTACGACCCAGTGAGGTGGCGCGGTATAACCCATCAGCGATCAGTGAGAACAGTGAGTTGGCGTGCCTGTTGATGACAATGAACCTGAGCTGATGACCAGTCTTCATACCGAGGCAGATCTTGGAGAAGGGTGTGTCCCAGTAGGTCGGTAACTTAGTCTCTTGTAAGTCAAAACCAGTCTTGCCTCCAGCAAACATATCAAACTCTTTCCCCAGTGCGACGAACATTTGTTTTTCTCGGTTCCAGGTTTACGCAACCACAAACCCCACGTAATGCGCATGCTCTCCGTTACGAATTTTCAAAATGGCGGACAGGCAAAAGAGGGAAATTAAAAAAAACAAAGCGATTTTGCAATGAATACTCAACATACACCCTCGTTAGAAAGGCGAATCTACGCAAGAAAGATACAAAACTGTATGATATTGAGATCGATATGATATTAAATCGATACCGAGGGCCCGTTTCCAACTTGCTGAGAAGTGCATTTAATTGCCTTCCGCCACGATTACTAGCTTTCTTGACAGCTTTCTGAAGACAGAATACTTTCTTTCTGAAGACTTCTGATATGCAGCTATTGATTATTACACCTCGTATACCTGATTGCTCAAAAAATTTGTTTACGATTGTTGAAAGGACTGGTTCTCCGTCTCCGTCTTTACATTGCTTTCGCTCGGTCGTGTTTTGATCAAAAACGCCTTGTTAATTTCACGCAACCGCTCGGCGAAATGGTAAGTATGACGAGGGAAAAACTTTACCTTCAAGTTAGAAAAATAGCGAAATAGAAAGCCACAATATTATAGTTTAATATTTCAGAGGTACATTGAGTGCTTTTTCCGTAGAGAATCCGCACGATGGTAAAACATTCGAAAAATACAGTCGATTTGAGTGGGGTGTTGAAGTGGACGTGGTCACTACATTCATGTTAAGACTATTTGTACCCCATGAGTTTGATATGGTTATGGGCATTTCTGTTGCTCCAGAAATGGGAATCGTAATGGAAGGTTCTCTGAAAGACAAGAATTACATCTTTGATTTGCCTTTGTTAAATTCAGCGATGTCGAGAGTTTCTTAAAGGAAGCAGGGAGTTAACCTTCTCGCCATCAATCTTCATCGCCAGCGTCCATCCTCCATCCCCACATCCAAAGTTTCTCATGTGACAGAAAACAGGGATCTTTTGTGAACCAAACATCAGCGGGTATACTTGGCTTCGTCGCGACCTTAAGGAAAAAGAGGACGTCAAAAAAATAGGCAGTGAAGACTGCATATAGCTACTGCTACAGCACATTGTTTTATAGAATTGAAAAAAAAAAAAACCGGGGTTGTATGATGATGCTAAAAGTTAGCGTTGCAGAAGATTTGATTAGCATGCGAAACAGAAAACCTGCTACATCTCACATACTTATGAGAAGTCCACAAGAGAAAGAAGATTCAAGAATATAGTGAATAATTTACACTTAATCACTACCTTAATTGTAACAAATAATCATATTAATAATTATAATAATAGTAATAATAATGATCATAATGACGATAACAAAAGTAATAGTAATGATAACTTGATTTGCCTGTTAATTATGAATCATTGTCACACTTCATTGCAATTCCATTTTTGTGAGATTTTTGTTTCATACAACAAGGCATTCCGCGTTTCAGAATATTCCACCATTCCGCCATTCCATCATTCCATCGAATGGCGTCGCCCTGTTGAACTCCTCGTATCGTATTTCGGACCTTTGCTCGCTTCACAAATTTAGCGGCTCTTTCGAGCATTTGTCACTGATTGAAATGGTAAAATGATCTCTTTTCGGATGAATAAAATTGTTCTTCAAAGTTTCCACGATGTGCAGGTCAAACCTATTTAGATATTTCGGCAAAGAAAAAGTATTTTTTTTCAATCATGTGCCGGAGACGCCACTGTGAAGTTATTTTAAGATGTTTATCATCTATTGTAGTAATTTGCGGCTAGAACTGAAAAATTATATCTTCGGATCTACTGGGAATGATTCGCTGATTCAAACGGTAAAATGCTCTCTCTTAAACTAAAAAATTTTTCCTCTAAATTTCCATGATGCGCAGATCACTCCTCTTTAGACATTTCTGCATGGTGAAGGTTACTTTTTTCACGCGTCATTCTGAAATGAATGTGAGATGTTTACCGTCTTCCTTAGTACACTACGAGACGAACAATAAGTAGCACCGGAAAACAGTGTGGTCACCAGTCAAAGCGATCAGAAGAAATCGTCACTAAGAGTTGAACAGACAAAGATGTTCGGAAACAAATAATAGCCAAGAGTGAGGAATATCGGGTAAAACTCGGCAGACTTCGTGGTGAACAAAGAGGGGAAGTTTTTAAAGAAAATGAGGTGCTGCGTCAGTGGGAGAGCATAACAGGGTAATTTAGTGGCCAATTTACGTTATCAACTGAGTTTATAACGTAAATTGGCCACCGTGAAGAGTTAAAGGCTGACGTTTCGAGCGTTAGCCCTTTGTCATAGCGATTGTCACGAAGGGCTTACGCTCGAAACGTCATCCCTTTAACTCCTTACGGTAGCCAATTTGCGTTATCAACTCAGTTGATAACACTAAATTACCCTGTTGGACTTGGTTGTGGACGGAGAGGTCGTTCGTATTCTATTGTTACTCTCACTCACTCAACAGGACAATATTATGGCTTCGCCTTCATAGGAGGCACTAGCCACAAAAATCATGTGAGTCAGCCTGTATGCAAATGCAGGGTCCTTATATCTACCACGATGGAATGTAAATACGCGTCAAGTAAGTGATTTGGAATCTCGCAATTAAAACGAATTGCTCTGTACTTACCTTCCTATGTCGTACTGTTCCTTGCAAGAGGAGAAGGGACCGGCTGTGAGAGAAATAAGACCGCCATTTTAAGATCTTAGCGTGTTGAGAACACTTGAAATATGAAAACATTAAACGCCGTATCCCAAAATATCATTAAAAAAAGTACCTGAAGGCTTCGGAGGCAAAGCGTCCTTTACCATTGCAATAAGATTGTTCACTTTCGTTCCAAGCGTCCTAATGGCTTTGGTGATCTCACCGCAGTGATAAGCGGTACATGACTGTTGTCTGGCGTCGCTTAAAACAGCGAACGGCGCAAGGATACTTGGATACCGGGTAGCAACGCAAAAGTGGAGAGCAAGCGTTCCAGTAAACAAAGTTCCAAAGAGGTCATGCACGTGTGCTTGAAAATACGGATAATAGCTTTTAATGGTATTTCCGTTTCCACAAAGCTAGTAAGGTTTAGTGTAGAAGTTTTGGTTGGTACGATTTTTAAGTTGGAATATGCTTTTTCCTAGTGAAATCGCGAATACACTGGTAGCACTAACCTGTTCTATGACTAATGTCGTGTATCGGAGAACATACTAAAGGTACTTGTTCCAATTTCTGTGGGATTACTGAATAATGTAAAAGTACTTCAATCAAGTAACATGATTGTACCAGCCTATTACATAGTGGAAAGATATGGACAATGATTCACGAGTGAGTTTGTCTTCTAAGTGAATATACCACAGCTAAAAAACATGGCGACTACATAACATAGCATACTTTTTTTGTGTTTAGGTCGTCAAAAAAATGGCAGGTAAAAAGCTGATGTGGACCTACCGACTAATATGTAAAACAAAATTTAGTAAAAGATAATGTTTACAAAACAAATAAGCTATTTAAAACAGTAAATAAAGTAAGGGAAAATTAGAAGTTTCAATAAATATAACTTGTAGGGTCTTCGTTTGTTGCCTAAATTCCATTGAATGAGGTTTCATCTAACATATCAGAATTTGCTTTGAGAGCACATTTGAAGGATTCAAGGATAGGTTTGCTCTTTGCCCTTAAGTTATTCCATAATATAGACGCGCGATTAGAGAAGGAAGAACGCAGTAGGTCACTTTTAGGGAGCTGCACGTAGAGCTTAAGATTGTCTCTATAATATCTTAACAAGGAGTATTTCATAGTGAAGAGAGAATTAATACCACCTGAAGCACCTTTTAAAAGGCTTGGTAAGTTATGCATGCCATTCTGTTCTTGTACGAGAACGCTATTAATTTCTATTTCGTCGCTGTCATGACACTAGTGTCGAGAGTGGATTGCTTCGTATTAAAAATAAATCTCACTGCCCCAATGTGAATATCCTCAAGGAGCTGAAGTGATTTCGGGGATCCCCACAGAGCGATAGAATACGTAACGCTTTACGTAACGTACTGAGAGAAAATTCTACATCATAATCGACAATTGCGTAGGATTTAACGGCATTTCATGGTCGATCAGTGGAGACATTTCACAAACGTGTGTTTCGTGCTTTACCCATCATTGATCAGTCACCGCGAAAGCAGGCTTCCAAGGATACAATAAACCTGAGCTGTCGATCTTCATATAGAGACAGATGCTAGATACCGATCTATTTCCGTAAGTTGGCAATTTATTCTATCATGAGTCAAACCCAGTCTTTCCCCCAATTGGTAGAAGCTACTTGTGTCAAAGTGGAAGGCTGTCGCTTAGAGAGGTTCAGCTGAGAAGAAAGTGATTGGTGGCTAATTAGACAGGCAGATGATAACCGAATTCAAAGGAACAATTCGAAACGATGTACAATAAGAGAAGGTAGCATAGACTGTTCGGGTTTCGTGAGTTTGAAACTCTCCGCATCGAGTTTCCCCCATTTTTTTTCCAGCTGCTCTTGTTATAACAGCGTCTAAGATAATTGAAAGAAAAGGCCGTTTAGTTTTACTTAACTGAGCTGAAATGAAAGCCCCTGTTTTCCTATCTTGAATAATCCTCAAGTAACTTAGATCAGTTAGACCCTCTGAACCTACTGATCATAGTTCCTTAAGGATTTTCTATAAAATAACCCCTTCGTTTATTTTCAGCCTAAAGCTGAAAGGCGATGATCATATGTTGGTGACGTATTCTACTTGAGGCAGTAATGGAAATGGTAAATACTGATTTAGGTCTTCAACTATGCACACTCACTGTTGCAAAATTTGACATTATAAAAAAAAACATTATACAAAATATCAGCGTATAAACTGAAGTTCCCCCTGAAAAAAGGAAAAGAAAGACTAATGTAACAGCTGAATATACTTTAATAATAAATAACCTTACCATCCTTCTGAAACAAGATCACGAAATGGCCAAATTTGGTGGCCTGTGGAGGATGCGCACACCGATGGAGAACTCTTATCAATCTGGTTTTACGTTGAAATTTGCAATTTTCTATTTCCGTTTCTTTCTTATCAGTAGTAAACGCACGCGTTTTGGTTGTAATATTCTTATTGACTTCCCCACTCCCCTCTTTATTGGCAGTTACTTGGCAGTCAGTTTTTCTATAGTCCCAACTACATGGTCTCCAAGTAACAACTGATCTCCTCTCCGAAACGTGCGATTCCCCACATAAATGACTGGTTCCAAAACTATCCTTTGTTCTACTAGAAAAAGCGATAGAATTCGTCTCTCTAAGATTATATTAGGAAATCGCACTGATCCATTTAGGTAAGTTTTCAAATTGAAAGGGGGACATCTGAAATTGTGATGAGAGAGGTTTTGGCTATAGGAAATATTCCGAAAAGGAGTCCGTTGGAATGAAGAGGTAATGATCATCTTGTCAATATGTACATTCGTATTCGCGTGGAGACTGACGTCTCGAACAAATGGTACAGAAAAATTTGGCCGTTCTGTTGATAGCCAAAAAAGTAGGCAATACTTCGAGAGAAACTACTTTCTGCGCTCTGTTAGTTCTCGTTTCTGAGCCAATTGTTTTCCATATAGGTCGTTCATGCCCTTGAGCTCCGGGTTACTCTGCATAACAGGCGTAATTTCTCGCGTGTTTCGCTCGGGCGGACAAATGCATGAGGCGTGTGCAAACGGCGAATCGCTCGCGCAGAAAATAACTGAATAAATAAAGAAAAAATTTAAAAAAGCCACTATTTTCGTGTACGCCCTTCAGTGCCTGATCAGATCATGACCTCCTTTCACGTTAAGTCCGCGACAACGACGTATTAAAAACATCGAGTATGTCTTCATTGCCGATTTCTACTTCGAATTGGCTTCGTACAAATTGAAACGTCTTAGGCTAGACTTAAAAAAGTTATATTTCAGACAAATCACACCAGAGGAGAAGATAATTTTGAACCCGTTTTATTAGTTGGTAAGCTTTAGGATACTACATTTTCTACTTCATGATGGCTTCTCGGCTTAAAATTTGGGAAGTTAACTCTGTCCCCTATCACTGTACTAGGATGTACCCCATGGCTTTGATTTGCTTGATTCCATTATCTGGATTCCACGTTGCCTCATTTCCGCACGTGTTGGAATCATCAGGTTGACCTCCTGTGCCAAAACCGATGCGGGAGTCACAGGAACCACAGTCATTCGGCTCGTTAGCCGTGATGCCGATTCTTGCTTTGGAATGACTAGGGCTGTCTCCCACCGCATTGAATTCTTCCTTATTGCAGTTGAGCTGCAAGGAGGCCTGTGGACCAACCAGCGACTTCCACGTGTTACGACCCAGTGAGGTGGCACGGTTTTTCCCATCAGCGATCAGTGAGAACAGTGAGTTGGCGTGCCTGTGGATGACAATGAACTTGAGCTGATGATCAATCTTCGTACCAAGGCAGATCTTGGAGAAGGATGTATTCCAGTAGGTTGGTAACTTAGTCTCTTGGGAATCAAAGCCAGTCTTGCCTCCAGCAAAGTTATAGGCATTTCTGTTGCTCCAGAATTCGGAATCGTAATGGAAAGTTCTCTGAAAGACAAGAATTGCATTTTTGATTTGCTTATGTTCATTTCAATAATATCAAGAGTTTCGCAAAGGAGACAGGGAGTTAACCTGCGTGCCGGCAATCTTCATGGCCAGCGTCCATCCTCCATCCCCACATCCAAAGTTTCTCATATGACAGAAAACAGGAATCGTTTGTGAACCAAACATCAGCGGGTATACTTGGCTTCGTTTCGACCTTAAAAAAAAAGAGGAATTAAAAACAATTGAATCAAACTATGGGTAGCCATTTGTGCCAAAATATCCATCACTAGTAACAAACTCAATTGTTAGTTATAAAATATCAATCTCTAGCTATAAACTCAATTGTTCGTGCTAAAATATCAATCGCTAGTGATAAAACTCAATCGTTAGTGCTAGAATCGACTTGTCATCGATTTTAACTTGAACCAGTCTCCCGCTTGTTAAGCAAAGATGAATCAATCAAATCTTGCTTACTCTCTTGAAATCTGATAAGGGATAGAGAGACCGGCACGGACTCCCCATGTGGCTTTTGAAGTCGTGTCGCATAATCGCCTTCAAATTATGTTTTTACTTTCACAAGCGTGTCCTTAAGGGATGCTCCCTTTTTGCAAGAGATTATTGGATGTTTTGAAAACCTGTTTTCAGCAAGAGCTGATTGCGTATTAGATTCCAATGCTCCATTAGTATTTGTTTTACGTTTTTAACTGCCAGGTGGTACGTTGTGACAAAAGACAATTTAGTGGAGGAGGGGGGGGGACAGGGGGGTCAGAGTCTCCCGCTTCCCGTACCATGTTCTCCCACCTCCCGTACTTTTATGCCCTTTTATCTCCCGACTCTCACCCTTCATTGTGTTGCCCCCGTCTTCAGGTTAATCAAGAGGATCAAAAACACTGGTTAAAATTTTAAACTGTGCCAAAACTTAACATTCTTGTTCATTTTCTGGCCTTTGGTGGATATCAAATGGAAATTTTCAAAACTTTAATATATGAGTGTTTTTGACTAAATAATACCTAGTGATAAACAACAAACTATCGCTATCTTTATTTCTTCTCCCGCTTCCCGCCCTCATATAGCTCCCGCTTCCCGCCCCCGTTCTCCCGCCTCCTGCCCTCTCCCGCCCCCCTGTCCCCCTCCGCAATAAACGCTAGTGACCTTTTAGCTTTTGTGTATATGCAAGAAATGATTGTCTAGAGGCAAAGCTGACCCCTGAGAGAGACGATTCTATGATGGTTTCTGAGTACCCTCTTGCTTTGAGGCGTTGTTTAAATTTCAAAAGGTGCTCCTCAAATGTTTCTTTCGAAGAATTACTTCCAGGCCATGTTATTGTTTCGCCTTTCTTGATACCATAATTTACGTCTGGTCGGTGGCACGAGGCAAAGTGCGCAAATTAAAAAAGGTCTCGGTCAGCGAGAGAAAGAGAAAACAAAACGTCATCTATACAACATTTCCATTCTCTATGCTTAGTTTCGCTTTGTTGGATTAATTTCGTTTCAATTAACGCCATGAAAATATTAGCAAATGACACTACCATTTTCGTACTTAGAACACTGCCATTTTCGTACCTATAGCAATACCAAGTGTTTCGAGGAAGTTCTCCTCATTGAATTAAACCGAATTTTCTACAAGCATTAAGCCAAACATTTCCCTGAGGTAGTGCGTTGGGATCGGTGCGTTATGGTTGTGGAACTTTTCGTATGCTTCACACACTATGTCCGTTCTTTCTTCTTGAGGTATATTTGTTTACAAACCAGAAAAGTCCATTGACACTAGAATTGGTAAATCTTTCCGCTTGGATTTTTCCTTATACCCAATGTCACGCGACCAGTTTTCCATATTTGGGTTTGGCCATGTGGTTGAAGTTTTTGGCAGATCTTGTGTCACTAATTTTGTCTTGTTTTCTGGACCTTGGACTAATACATCAAAGCTGGCGACGAGAATGGGATCTTTTTTTGGCCAAGCACGAGCGGTAAACACGAATCACGTCTGAAGTTGACGAAGGCACGGCAGGAAATGCCGAACGAAGCGACGAACGTCAACACGAGTCAAACCATTGGAAAAGTGACAAAGTAGGTTGTGGGAGCGGACTGGGAGTTATATACCGAACAGTTGGGTTTTTATTTTCTCGCAAATGGAATCACAGAGGCTAAAACGAAGAACGCCGTACTTTTAACAAATCTTTCAGTAGAAACTTACCAGCTTGCGAAGAATTTAGTGGCTCCAACGCAGCTAAAGGATGGTGCCATTACATCTACCGTCATAGAGGAGCTAATACAGAAGCAACTCAAACCTGAAAGCTCAGCGACTCTTGACGACTGCTGACGTCGTTTATCTCCACTGTCCTGTATCAACAGTGAATTCCTTTGCAGATAAATTGCTACCTTACTGGGACTAGTCTTTATGATCGGCGTCCGTCCTCCATTTCCGCATCCAAAGTCTCCCGTGTGAGAGAAAACAGACTTTGGCTTTGAATCTAAGTGCAGGGTAACCTCGCCACTCTTTTTCGATCTACTAAATAAAGAATCTTCCTAAATAGAGAGATTCAGTTGAAACTTGATGAGGGCCATGGCTTCCATATATTTAGTAAATGACACAAAGTACTTTTCGATGAGGCGAAAGTTTTCAAGATGGCAGCTAGTGTGCAAGTTTATTATCAAGGTTGCTATGCTTAGCGCAGTATCATTTTCAGAATTTTCATTATTAGTACTACTGTTATTTTCATATTCTCTCATTAAATTCCGCGCTAGCTTTGTTCTTGGTGAATAATTGACTTACACATTCCGGTCGAAAATGTCCTTACACGTCGAAGCTGAAAAAAAGAAAAGGCATATCAACAGCAATAAACCATTAAAAAAAAAAAAAAAGGAAGGTGTTTTAAAATGGTCTCAAAGGGAAAATTTAGTTGTGCAATAGGAAATACACAACGTTCTTGGTCACTCGTGTTTTCGTAACTTGCATTGTTAGCGGTTTGTAATGCGCTGGATAAGAATAAAAGCAGCGGAGCCGCGAATTTAAGCAGCATCCCAAACCCCTCGCGGCCTCGCCGTTTTTACCCATCAAGAAGTTAGCTTGTTTTTAGTTCAGTTTAGCTTGTTTTAAGTTTGAATTCTCAGTAGTTTTTAACAAGGCTATTATCAAAGTTTTTATCGATTTACTATATCTCTATATCTCGATATACATAGTTATTATAGACGAGCGTCTTATTACAGTAGTCTAAACAGAAAGAAACAGTACAAAAACTGGCTTAAAAAATACATCAGGAGAAATGTTACCCGAACGGCAGATATTTCCATCTCCATAGTATCCCTGTTTGCATGTACAGTTGTGCGATCCCTTAGTATTGTTGCACACAGCATCAGCACTGCAGTTCGCTTTTCCTGCAGCACACTCGTCGAAATCTGAAAAGACTCTCCTCTAATTAGAACGTCAACGCTGCAATTAATTTTAAAACTAATGTAGATTTAAAACTAAAGTGTAAACAACAAATGGAGACCCAAGTTGGATCTGATGTCTTGAGAGTCTTGCAATTTTTCCTGCAGCTCTCTCGGCCATGCAGGAGTACCATCAACCCATTTAGGAACTGATTATTGAGCGCGATTACAATACACCGGGACTGAACTTTTACAGGTACTTTCAGAAGTTTCGTACAATACTCTGGCGATTCCCCTCCTATTAAAATTCACCATTTTTGTAAAGTAAAAAATGCAAAGTAGTCCGCGGCTTTGCATGATGATACCAATAAGAAACAACATATATTTACATTTATCAGTATCTAGTTAATTAAACTTAAGACTCTGAAACCAGGCTCTGTTTTACCTAAACTTTTACAGGCACCCTTGGAAGTTGTGTAAAAACCCGAGCTTACGGGTGGTTTGACAAGACAACGATTACCTTTCTTACTCCTTGGACCTTTGAATCCAGCGGTGCACAAACAGCGATATCCTTTGTCAGTAAAACCGGTTTGACAAGTAGCATTGTTACGGCAAGGGTTATCAACACAAGCGCTCTGTAGCAAAAAGAACAAATGGTAACAATCTTAATATCATACGCTGAAATATTAATAAAATCGAAAACGAGCCGCATTTAAACCAACAGCAATGATAACTCTACGGATATAAATATTGGCCGCGATATTAGAATTAAAGCAACAATTGCAACGCTCATCACTGGCTTTTTTTTTCATAGTTTTTTTCTTTCCCTTGAAATGAGTATTTGCTAATAATGCAACACCTACTTCAGCTGCATGATAAAAATGATTGTCTTCCTTCTTCAGGTCGTGTTCGTGTCTTTCGTGAGTAACATTGTTCAATTCACATTTGTACTCTCCATGTTCACTCACTCGTTTATCAAGATTAATGCTGACACAGTCAGGTTCCATATAACACATGTTCTCACAAAAATTCATTGTCAGAACTTCAACGATGCGAATGACGTGGTTTATAAGACGTCTGCCATCAAATGCTTTTTCAGGCGTAAACTCCAACTTTCGGCATTGGTCTGCGTCACAGAAGTCTTTGAAATTTATAAAAATTATGAAAAACGTAAAACACTGGTAAAACAGATGACAATAAGAGACGTCAAGACGATGACAACAATAATAATAGTAATAATGATAATGGTTCATCCATCCATTTTCTTCCCTTTTTGTCTTCCATTTTAATTTCTAGGTTAATACCTTTCTAGATAAGTTACGGACAATTATCCGTACTGACATCTGCAAAAAACTTGCGGATGGTAATTAAATTGCACAAAAAATTCACATATTTAAGTAAGAAAAATTTCCATTCAAAAATTCCCCAAAAATAAAAAGAAGTAAATTTTCTCAGTAAAGACGAAATTCGTAGAATTTAATTAATAAGGTGGACTGAATCGATGAAGAAATCTATGAATAAACCAGATCAACCAACAAAGAACTTCTGCAAAGAGCCTGTCACCGCAGAAGATCTTTATTGCAAAACGTCTTCCTCATCCGATCAAATTACTTCTCAAAAGCTACATATCTAGCAGGAATCGCAAATTTTTCGATATTTACTGACATTACTGGAGAAAAATTTAACCACAACTGAGGCAAAAATCTAACTTTACTAGCGCAATAAACGCAAAAACCACTCCAGCTGACACAAATAAAAAGACTGAGCGGCATAACAAAAGACGACGAAGACGACCACATAATTTACGAGTGTAAACTTTTCACATGTTTGAATACAAAATACAAAATATGAATAAAGAGGTGATGAAGAGGTATAAAATGTTACAATATACCAACTTGGATAAAGAGCCCGATAAATAAAAAAAAATTAAGAAAAACAAAAAAAAAAACAATGACAATAACAAAAAGGACAAATGAAAATCATTCGCAATTAAATTCACATAAAGGCACGCATGCAAACTATTTGCCAAAGTATCTTTCCATCACTAATAATTTACTTGGTTAAGAAGTTTAAGGACGTGTTAAGCTATCTTTAAAAAGTTTCCTATTGTGGAAATAAATAACAAAACCTCCTCCAAACATATAACATGCAGGTTTTAAACAATAGCTATGATTATGAAGGACTAATGTCCCTTCT